>NW_020664492.1:7559288-7640924 GCF_002925995.2 Terrapene triunguis | reverse complement strand
GTTCTGGGGGGGGCTGTCAGGGGGTGGGGAGTGGTTGGATGGGGCATGGGAGTCCCAGGGGTCTGTCTGGGGGTGGGGGTGTGGATAAGGGTTGGGGCAATCAGGGTACAGGTAGGGGGTAGGGTCCTAGGGGGCCAGTTAGGATGGGGGGAGGGTCTCAGGAGGGGGCAGTCAGGGGACAAGAGGCAGGGAGGCTTAGGTAGGGGGTGGAGTCCTGGGGGGCAGTTAGGGGCAGGGGTCCCAGGAGGGGGCAGTCAGGGGACAAGGAACGGGGGGAGGGTTGGGGGTTCTGAGGGGGGCGGGAACTGGGAGGGGCGGGGCTCCTCCCGTCCTCTTTTTTGCTTGCTGAAATATGGTAACCCTATCCAAAACACAAGACCTGGTAGTAATGGGGGACTAACTCCCAGACAGCTGTTGGAAAATGTAATATGGCAAACCACAAAATTTCCAGTAAGTTATTGGAATGTATTTGGGATAACTTTTTCTTTCAGAAAGTTGAGGCAGTAACCAGAGGGACAGCCATTTTAGACTTGATTCTGACCAACAGAGAGGAATTGGTGGCAAATCTGAAGGTGGAAGGTAATTTGGATGAAAGTGATCATGAAATGATCGCTTTCATGTGTCTAAGGAAAGGAAGGAATTAGGGCAGCAGAATAAGGACAATGGACTTCAAGAAAAGACTAAAACTCAGAAAACTAGTAGGTAATGTCCCATTTGGAAAAAAATCTTAAGGATAAAGGAGTCCAGGAGAGCTGACACAATGTAAACTAATCCAATTCAAAGGAAAGAGAAAAAACAGTAAGAAGCCAATAGCACTCCATCAGGAGCTCTTAAATGACCTGAAAAATCAAAAAGGAATCCTACCAACAATGGAAACGTGCAAGATTTGCTAAGGAGATATAATAAAAGGATAGCACATGCATATAGGGACAAAATCAGAAAAGCTAAGGCACAAAATGAGTGAAACCAAACAAAGGACATAAAAGGCAGTAAGAAGAGGTTCTATAAATACATTAGGAAGCAAGATGAAAGAAAGGGTAGGTCCTCTACTTAACAGGGAAGGAGAAAAGACAGTTACCTTTTCCGTAACTGGTGTTCTTCGAGATATATTGCTCATGTCCATTTCATATTAGGTGTGTGTGCTCGCCACATGCACCGGTGCCGGAAGTTTTTCCCTTAGCAGTATCCATAGGGTGTATGGGGAGATTTTGGCAAACCAGTAAAGTGCCTGAAACCACTATTACTTATTGCTAAAAGCAGTCATGTCAGCAGGCCGTAAATCGCGGACAACGACTGTACTACTGGGGGAGGCCCCCGGGCATCATCCCCCATGAGGGTAGGGGGTTTGGGGTGGGCACTGTCTCCTCTACCCCAACCTCCAAGCGTGTTTCATGCACCAACCCCGGTGCTGATGGTGCAGTCAACTGTTGCTCTGAGGTGGTGGCAGATGAGCGGTGCGAAGGGGCCATTGTCATCACCAGCATGGCCCACGCACTCCAATAAGGCCACTGGGGAGGCCACTGACCATGCTGTCAAGGTGGCGCCGTAAACGTCGATGCGGCCTCAGGTGCCCAATTGCGCCAGTGGAGTCTCAGTGAGGGACTAAACTGCTCTTCCATGCCGGGGGAATCCCCTCCCAGTGACCATGGTGGGGCCGTCAACGCCTGTGTCTGCCTGCCGACTGTCGCCACCCGAGACCGGTGCTTGGAGTGGGAGGATCGGTGCCAGTGTCGGGGGGACTGGTGCTGGGGGGGGGGGGGGGAGAGGCGGTATTGGGGGGGGGGGGACCCCAAGGGGGAAACAACGGAGATCTGCGCAGAGAAGATGAATGGTGCTGGTAGTACAGAGACTGGTGCCTCCCCCAGATGATCCACGTCGAGATGGCGGGGACCACGAACACTGTGCCGGTGACCAAGGGTGAGCCCCAGAGGATCTGGGCTGCGATGCCAGAGATCTGCGGCGTGGAGACGGAGAGCGCTGCCTTGGCTTGGGGAATCAGCAGTGCTGCACTGACCCCTGGTGGGGTCTTGGCGACTGGCTTACCCTCGGAAGGAGCCTTTGCCGCTTCCTGTGGTGCCTGCAGCGCGAGCCGAGGCCTCTGCTTTCTTGGTGCCAGGGAAGCTTGGGAATGAGTCGACGTCACCACAAGTTTGGGTCCCCTACCACTCCTGGGAGACGGTGGTGGATCCTTTAAGGGGCTCAGGACTGACTGGGGAGGCACGTCCACACGGCTCCGGAGTTCCCGGGCGGCCCGAACTGGGTCCTTTGCCTGATGCCCCATGGCCTTTCTTGCCCAGTGCTGGAGAACCATGTTTCTTAGTTTTCTTTCTGGGCACAGGCGATGGGGAGTGGTGCCGGGGGTGTGCTGCACACCGAGGCACTAGGAGTTGAGTCTTAGCAGGACGGCTTGGAAGCCGGACGGAGGGCAGCCTCCATGAAGAGGGCCCTCAAATGAATATCCCACACTCTGAGTCCTGGGTCGAAAATGTTTACAAATATGACACTTGTCCTTCACATGTGATTCTCCCAAGCACTTGAGGCAGCTGCTGTGGGGGTCACTTACAGGCATAGGCCTGTTACAGTCCACGCAGAGCTTAAACCTCAGAGACAGGGCATGCCCTTTCTGGGGTGAAGTCCCTGCTGGGACTCTAACTTCTAACTACACTTAACATTAACTACTACAAACAACTATTTACAAGTCCGTAAGGCTTGAACTCAGAAGAGATGAAACCAATAGCCCTTACTATGCAAGGAAAGGCACTCCGACTAACCACCACAAGTGGTAAGAAGGAACTGAGAGGGTGTAGGGCCGGCAATGCCTGATATACCAACGCATGAGCGCAACACTCAAGGGGGCGCCACAGCTGACTCTAATGATACTGCTAAGGCAAAATACTCTGACGACCACTCATGTGGGCACACACACACCTAGAATGGAATCGACATGAGCAAGTACTCGAAGAAGAATATTTAGATAAGTTACATGTGTTCAAGTTGCCAGTGCCTGATGAAATTCATCCTAGGGTACTTAAGGAACTAGCTGAAGCAATCATTAGCAATTATCTTTGAGAATTCATGGAGGACGGGTGAAGTCCCAGAGGAACGGAGAAGGGCAAACATAGTACCCATCTTTAAAAAAGGGAAAAAAAGAGGATCTGGAGAATTATAGACCAGTCAGCCTAACTTGGATACTGGAAAAGATACTGGAACAAATTATTACACAATCAGTTTGTAAGGACTTAGAGGATAACAGGGTTATAAGGAATAACAAGAACAAATCATACCAAACCAACTTAATTTCTTTCTTTGACAGGGTTACTGGCCTAGTGGATAGGGAGGAAGCCGTAGACCTGATATATCTTGATTTTAGTAAGGCTTTTGGCAGTCCCACCTGACATTCTCAAAAGCAAACTAGGGAACTGTGGTTTAGATGAAATTACTATAAGGCGGTTGCACAACTGGTTTAAAGACCATACTCAAAAAAGTTATCAATGGTTCACTGCCAAACTGGGAGGACTTATCTAGTGAGGGTCATAGAGGGGTCAGTACTTACTATTCAATATTTTAATTAATGACTTGGATAATGGAGTGGAGAGTATGCTTATAAAATTTGCAGATGATACCAAGCTGAGAGAGGTTGCAAGCACTTTGGAGAACAGGATTGGAATTCAAAACAACCTTGAAAAATTAGAGAACTGGTCTGAAATCAACAAAATGAAATTCAGTAAAGACAAGTACTTCATTCAAGAAGGAAAATTCAAATGCACAAATTCACAATGGGAAATAAATGGCTAGGTGGCATAAGGCTGAAAAGGATGTGGGGGTTATAGTGGATCACAAATGGAATACGAGGCAACAATGTGATGCAGTTGCGAAAAAGGCTAATATAATTCCATGGTGTATTAACAGGAGAGCCATATGTAAGAGACAAGAGATAACTGTCCTACTTTACTCAGCATTGGTAAGACCTCAGCTGGAGTAATTGCGTCCCGTTTTGGGTGCCACGCTTTAGGAAAGATGTGGGCAAATTAGAGAGTCCAGAGTAGAGCAACAAAAACAATAGAAGATTTAGAAAACCTGACCTATGAGGAAAGGTTAATCTGGGCCTGTTTAATCTTGAGAAAAGAAGATTGGGGGGAGTGGGGGGACCTGAGAACAGTCTTCAAATACATTAAGGGCTGTTACAATGAGGACGTGACCAATTGTCTTCCACGTCCACTGAAGGTAGGACAAGAAATAATGGGCTTAAATCTGCAGTAAGGGAGAGGTAGGTTAGATATAAATAAAAACTTTCTAGTTATGACTATATCTACACGATAAGGTAGGGGTGTGAATCCCCTGTTCGCATACAGATAATCATGCTAGCACTCATCAAGCTAGTGTGAGTATAAATAGTAGTGTCGTTTCAGTAGCACTAGTAGTGGCAGCAGAGACATGGCTAAGCCATGCTGAGTACAAACCCACCTGAAACTGGTGGCTATGTAACTCAGCACATACCCAGTAGTTTCAGAGGGGTTTATACATGGTACAGCTAAGCTCTGCTATTGTTACCTGTGCTAGCATGGCTACACTGCTATTTATATTCATGCTAGCTTGATGGGAGCTAGCATCACTATGTGTACATGGGCAGGGGAATCACACTCTTACTTCTTAGAGTAGGCATAGCCCAGGGGTTGGCAACCTTGGCACGCAGCTCGCTAGGGTAAGCCCCCTAGCAGGCCGGGCCACTTTGTTTACCTACCGCGTCCACAGGTTTGGCTGATCGCAGCTCCCACTGGCCGCGGTTTGCCGCTCCAGGCCAATGGGGGCGGCGGGAAGCGGCGGCCAGCACATCCCTTGGCCCGCGCCGCTTCCCGCCGCCCTTATTGGCCTGGGACAGCAAACCACAGCCAGTGGGAGCCACGATTGGCCAAACCTGCGGACGTGGCAGATAAACAAACCGGCCCGGCCCGCCAGGGGGCTTACCCTGGCAAGCTGCGTGCCAAAGATTGCCGACCCCGGCATAGCCTATAAGGGTAAGAGAATAGGCTTCCAAGGGATTTTATGGAATCCTCACAATTGGAGGCCTTTAAGAACAGGTTGGACAAACACTAGTCAGGAATGGTCTAAGTTTACTTGGTCCTCCCTCAGCAGAGGTGGCTGGACTTGATGACCTCTCAAAGTCCCTTCCAGCGCTACATTTCTATGATTCTATGGTTTGGTCTGTCTAACCTAAACATTAGACAGTTATAAACCTGCAGGTACAACACCAAGATCAGCTTGGAAAGTTGTTAGATTTTTAATATGATCTGTTTAAACATGAAAAAACTTGGACACAATGCACAATATACCTGTTCTCTTGCTAACAGAAACTATAAATCCCACTAAATCCACTTCAGCACAGGCTGGTCGAAAAGATGGATCCAACAACATGCTGAACCGCAGAGCCTTCCTCGGAATATAAATCTGTAACAGCACCTCTTGCGAAGCCTGAAGAAACAGAACTTTAAATATTTATGCCATCAAGCTTATATAAATTGTTTATGCGGTTATACACATATTTACAGTTAAAAGTTTTTACCTGTAGTTGGAGGTACTGAGTTTTGTTTGTGGCTGTTAACTGTACATTAACAGTGTCTGATTTGCCTTTGGATTGCGAAGCTACTAGCTGGTATATTCTGTACCGACCACCTTCTTTTAACAGGGAACATACATCCAATAATGGACGCCATATATTCAATATAATGGCTATAATGTAAGATTAGAAAACATATTAGTATGCAGTAACATGGAGGCCTCAAAAAAATTCAACTTAAGACATCCTTGGTGTAACTCTGTTGAATTTATAGACTCATAGATTTTAAGGTCAGAAGGGACCATCATGATAATTTAGTCTGACCTCCTGCACATTGCTGGCCACAGAACCTCGCCCACCCACTCCTGTGACCCTGAACCTCTGGCTGAGTTACTGAAGTCCTCAAATCATGATTTAAAGACTTCAAGTTACAGAGAATCCGCCATTTTACACTAGTTTAAACCTGCAAGTGACCATGTCCCATGCTGCCGAGGAAGGCAGAAAACCCCCAGTCTCTCTGCTGATCTGATCCAGGGAAAAAATCCTTCCCAGCCCCAAATATGGTGATCAGTTGGAACTTGAGGATGTGGGCAAGATCCACCAGCAAGACACCCAGGAAAGAATTCTCTGTAATAACTCAGAGTCCTCCCCATCTAGTTTCACTGGCTGTTGGAGATATTTCCTGCTAGCAGTCGCCAAGGTCGTCAATAAAAATGTTAAATAAGACTGGTCCCAAGACTGATCCCTGAGAAACTCTGCTAGTAACCTCCCTCCAGACTGACAGTTCACCTTTCAGGAGGACTTGTTGCAATCTCCCCTTTAAACAGTTTCTTATCCACCCTTCTATTCTCAAATTAATCTCCATCTTCTCCAATTAAACTAATAATTTCCCATGTGAAACTGTACCAAATGCCTTACTGAAATCCAGGTAGATTAGATCTGCTGCATTTCCTTTGTTTAAAAAATCAGTTATTTTCTTAAAGAAGGGGATTCAGGTTGGTCTGGCACAATCTAACTTCTGTAAAACCATGCTATATTTTATCCCAATTACTGCTTACTTCTATGGCCTTAACTACTTTCTCTTTCAAAATTTGTTCCAAGACCTTGCATACAATTGAGGTCAAACAGGACTGTAGTTTCCTGGATCACTTTTTTTGTTGTTGCTTTTAAAAATAGGTACTACGTTAGCAATTCTCCAGTCATTGGGTACAACCTCTGAGTTTACAGATTCATAAAAATCCTTATTATTGGGATTGCAATTTCATAGAATCAAAGAATATCAGGGCTGGAAAGGACCTCAGGAGATCATCTAGTCCAGTGCTTCTCAAAGCCGGTCCGCAGCTTGTTCAGGGAAAGCCCCTGGAGGTCCAGGCTGGTTTGTTTACCTGCCACGTCCGCAAGTTCGGCCGATCGCGGCTCCCACTGGCCGCGGTTCGCCATCTCAGGCCAATGGGGGCTGCGGGAAGCGGCGCGGGCTGAGGGATGTACTGGCCGCCCTTCCCGCAGCCCCCATTGGCCTGGAGTGGCGAACTGCGGCCAGTGGGAGCTGCGATTGGCCAAACCTGTGGACATAGCAGATAAACAAACCGGCCTGGACCGTCAGGGGCTTTCCCTGAACAAGCAGTGGACCAGCTTTTTGTGGACCAGCTTTGAGAAGCACTGATCTAGTCCAAACTCCTGCTCAAAGCAGGACCAATCCCCAACTAAATCATCCCAGCCAGAGCTTGGTCAAGCCTGACTATGTGCCAGTTCCTTTAATATTCTTAGATGGAGATTATCTGGGCCCCCTCATTTAGTTCCATTAAGCTGCTAAATTTGACTTCCACCTCTGATGTGGTAATTTCTACTTCCATATCCTCATTCCCATTAGCCACCCTGCCACTACCTAAACTCTTCATTACCCTTATTAAAAACTGAGGCAAGGTATTTGTTTGTGTGTTGGACCATGCCTTGATTATAAATCTTTAATCTCCACCCCATCCCAAGTGCTTAAATTGGCCTATTATGGTGAAAATTGAAGTTGTTTACATTTTTCAGTACTAACCTTTATCTTTTTCTTGTTTTCTGTAATCCACAACACGTAACTTCCATACAGTAGACACATCCCTTTTGGAGCAACCATGTTCCTCCCGTTCAGCAGACTCTATAGCCTTCTTGAATTCTGCTTGTATCTGAGCTTGCTTCTTATCATTCAACATCTGCCTGTGAGTATTCAAGGCTTTTAACTGCTCTTCACTAAGACATCCCTGTAACCACAAAGGGCAAACCCACTCAGCTTCATGTGTCTATCAGTAAAAAAGTCTGTCATAGATTTTGAGAAAGTCTTCTCTAAATATACAAGATTAATTTTCATTTCATTAATATAACAGGATTTCAGAACTATTATTATATATTATAATACAAAGGGGCCCCGATCTTGGTTAGGCCCTCTAGGTATTACTGGAATGCAAATAATAAGCATTGTACAGCACCATAAATACATACATTTTACAAAACATTGACAAAGTCAAAGTCACAGACTCTATGATCTTATTACAGTCAAAAGCCCTGATCCTACAAATGCTTAGGCATGTGCTCTGCTTTATAACAGACACAATGGGAAGACTCACTACTTGGCATGTCGCTAAGTGTCTGTGCTTGAATGAAGATTGGGAGAAATGGCAAACACAGGCTGGAGCTGGAAAAGGAGGAAGATTGGGAGCAAGGACAGCAATCACTTAGGTGAAAAGTACACGAGTTTTGAGGGTCACATCATAGGTTTGTTTTTTGGTTTTTTTACTTTAGTAGAAAGTAAACCTGGCTCAATTTCTTTTGCACAAACATAAAATAGGACAAGGACATAAGACTATAAACATTAACTTTAATTACATTGTTTGCTGAGTTGGTTGTATTGAAAGTATAGATTTGTTTGTTGAATCTCTCTCAAACTGCTACTCAGTTACTTTAGTGATTTTTGCATGTACCAGGTTCTTATAGAGGTCTTGTTATAATTACATGGGGGAGGGAAACACAAGCATGGCAAGAAGCACCGATTGTCATTGCACCACAAATATTTGGTAAATATTTACTCTAGTAGAAAAATTATTTAGATACTACTAATAATTAGGGTTGTCAAGCAGTTAAAAAAATCAATTGTGATTAATCGGGTGATTATAAAAATTAATCACAATTAATTGCGCTGTTAATAATAGAAAACCATTTATTTAAATATTTTTGGATGCTTTCTACATTTTCAAATATAATTATTTCAGTTACAACACAGAATACAAAGTGTACAGTGCTCACTTTATATTTATTTTTAATACAAATATTTGCACTGTAAAAAACAAAAGAAATAGTATTTTTCAATTCACCTAATACAAGTAATGCAGTGTAATCTCTTTATCATGAAAGTTGAACTTACAAATGTAGAATTATGTACAAAAAAACCTGCATTCAAAAATAAAACAATGGAAAACTTTAGAGCCTACAAGTCCAATCAATCCTACTTCTGGTTCAGCCAATTGCTCAAACAAGTTTGTTTACATTTGCAGAAGATAATGCTGCCTGCTTCTTGTTTACAATGTCACCTGAAAGTGAAAACAGGCATTCTCATGGCATTGTTGTAGCTGGCATCGCAAGATATTTATGTGCCAGATGCTCTAAAGATTCATATGTCCCTTGATGCTTCAACCACCATTCCAGAGGACATGCGTCCAGGCTGATGACGGGTTCTGCTCGATAATGATCCAAAGCACTGTGGACCGACGCATGTTCATTTTCATCATCTGAGTCAGATGCCACCAGCAGAAGGTTGATTTTCTTTTTTGGTGGTTTGGGTTCCGTAGTTTCCGCATCGGAGTGTTGCTCTTTTAAGACTTCTGAAAGCATGCTCCACACCTCATCCCTCTCAGATTTTGGAAAGCACTTCAGATTCTTAAATCTTGCATCAAGTGCTGTAGCCATCTTTAGAAATTTCACATTGGTGTCTTCTTTGCATTTTGTCATATTTGTAGTGAAAGTGTTCATAAAACGAACATGTGCTGGGTCATCATCCGAGACTGCTATAACATGAAATATATGGCAGAATGAGGGTAAAACAGAGAAGGAGACATACAATTCTCCCCCAAGGAGTTCAGTCACAAATTTAATTAACACGTTATTTTTTTAATGAACCTCATCAGCATGGAAGCATGTCCTCTGGAACGATGGCTGAAGCATGAAGAGGAATATGAATCTTTAGTGCATCTGGCACGTAAATAGTTTGCGACACCAGCTACAACAGTGCCATGCGAACGCCTGTTCTCACTTTCAGGTGACACTGTAATTAAAAAGTGGGCAGCATTATCTCCCGTAAATGTAAACAAACTTGTTTCTCTTAATGGTTGGCTGAACGAGAAGTAGGACTGAGTGGACTTGTAGGCTCTAAAGTTTTACATCGTTTTGTTTTTGAGTGCAGTTATGTAACAAAAAAACCTACATTTGTAAGTTGCACTTTTATGATAAAGATACTTGTATGAGGTGAATTGAAAAATACTATTTCTTTTGTTTATCATGTTTACAGTGCAAATATTCGTAATAAAAAATAATATAAAGTGAGCACTGTACACTTTGCATTTTGTGTTGCAATTGAATCGATACATTTGAAAATGTAGAAAAACATCCAAAAATGTTTAATAAATGTCAATTGGTATTCTATTGTTTAACAGTGCAATTAATCACGATTAATTTTTTTAATCGCGATTACTTTTTTTGAGTTAATCACGTGAGTTAACTGTGATTAATCAACAGCCCTAATAATAAATAATGACAATAATAAAAAAAATTATGAAAATAATTTTGTAGAGCCATATATTTACAGATTTGTAAAATTTCACCATTCACAGTTGGACACTTAACTCCAGAGAAGAGCTGACCAAAATTTGGAATTTTCCATTCATAGGGAATTTCAGTATTTTGAAATTTGGTTTCAGATTCATTCAAACTGAAACCAAATATTACAAATTTTCTCATGAAACTGGCAGATTCAAAAAAATTGTGTTTGGGAGACACTGAAACACAGTGTTTTTGAAACAAAACATGCTCCCCAATCCCCAGCCGCTGCCAGTGAACTTGACATGATTCATGTCAGTTTCACTGCTTCCCGCCACTAAATAGTAAGTCCAAAATATGAACAGAGTGCAGAGCTGAGAGCCTCAACTCAGAGCCACAGCTTGAGCCAGGGCTCCCAGGACCTCCAAGGCTACCAGGCTCCTAGCTCTGAAGCAGAAATGTTGGAAGCCAGGGACCCTAAAAACCTGAGGTCCCTGGCCCATAAGCAGACTGCATGGTGGACCTAGTTGGGTTCCATTAGAACCCTAGCAGCCAGGGTATCTCTGGAAACCTGCCTGTGACTGAGTGAAAGTTAGCTGAACCTGACTCATTTTCACAAGAAATGTTGAGTGTGACAAACTGGCATTTTCTGATGAAACTGTTTAATCACAAAATTTCTGTTCAGCTCGATTCGACTCGAGTACATCTTTTAACACCTTATAAATCCACTAGTAAAATATTTAATTCAATAAACATCTTTTATATTTATTTTTATTAATATGCTTGTTTTTATGGAGAACTGGGAAACTTCTTTCATAAAAATAAATCAGAATTGTGACTCAGTTCCCCCATCCCCTCTTGTATTGTTACTCATCCATTTAAATGAGATGTGACAGATGTGAGACCTTGGAAACATGGAAAACTTCAAAGACTATTACATTGAGATATGCCAAATGCTACGGACACATAATATTCATAGATCTTTGTATTAATAAGTTTTGTGTGTGTATCTTTATGTTTCTGGTTCCCTGTATGTGTTTCCTATGGAATATGCAAAAAGAACAGGAGTACTTGTGGCACCTTAGAGACTAACAAATTTATTAGAGCATAAGCTTTCGTGGGCTACAACCCACTTCTATGGAATATGGAATCACAGGGATAGGGGCAGGAGCGCCGCCAGCTTTTTTGCCCCCTAGGCGGCGGAAGGTCCCGCCCCCGAAATACCGCCCCCCGACAGAGGCGGTGGAAGGTCCCACTCCTGAAATACCGACGACGACTGGAGCGACTGAAGATCCGGCCGCCGCGGTTGCCGCCCCCCAAATGTTAGTGCCCTAAGCGACCGCCTAGGTCGCCTAATGGGTTGTGCCGGCCCTGGATAGGGGTTGATTAAAGCAGAGTCCCAGTGCCAGTTATGTAGATACCCAATCTTTAAAGCTTTTCTCCCTAGGGAAAAGGGCACTGACTAGTTATACCTGTTTCATGAGCCCTCAGGAACAAGCCCCCAAATTGTAATAATGTGTCAGTCTGAATTGACTCAGAGATCCCTCACTTAATCCACAAACTTACATGAGACTGTAACCAAGAGGGCAAAACCCTGCTGGAAGGGTTTGAATGACTTTGAAAACACACTGGGGTCACCACATGGAAGATGGTTGACATCTGATAAACTTAGCATGCACATAGACTATTTATTGTTTTATTACATGTTTCCTCTATAATGCTTTTGTCCAAAATAAATATACTGGGTTTTGTAAAAGCTGGCTGGTCACCGGTAAATGCTGTCACAGAGAGCAGAACTGCAGGTGCTGGACTAAAAGTCAGACCTGCTGGGATAAGCACAGTGAATTGCCAGGGGGCTGCAACTCTAATACTCTGGTCTGGAAGGAAAAGGAACATTGGTTCTTGTCCTTAGGCCACTAGCCATCACCTTTCTAAGACCTAAAGAGATGCCCTTGAAGAGACCACAAATGTAGCAGAGCTGTAGGTAACTCCAGAACTGTGACAGTTCTAACAGACCAATACTAGTGAACGAAAAAATGCAACAAAATTTGAATCCTTCATGCAATCTTTTTAAATTATTTTAATCTGAATTCTTATTTAATGATCAGCACATTGCAGAACATCTCACAAGAAGGCAACAGGCAATACTAATTTAAGGTCATATCATGTCCTTGAATCCAGCAGAAACTATTATTGAATAAAAACAATGGAGATTCCACATGTATTTGAGGGTAGTATTCACAATTAATAATTACCTCCATACAACCAGGATCAGATGCATTCTGAATTGCTTCATAAAGCTCTGCACCATCTTGCACAGTATGAATCTGCTGTCTGGTGAGTGTGCGCGATCTCAGTGCTCTTCTTTGAGGTTTGTCTGTTTTAAAAAATGTTAATGTTATATCTAACTGCTACAATCTAAATAAAAAAAACAATTAAAAATGTGATGTAGAAAGCTCTTTAGAGTGGCCAAAGTGTGTCTGAATGAAAATATCAGGCTGAGTCTATATACAGGAATTCACTTTTTTTAGTAATACAAGTGGCAGAAAGTCTACTATTCACTTGGATTTCACATAGTAGAATGTGGTATAAGCTCACTGTAGAATCACTGGAGACAGAGACAGAAAATATCTATTAAAAAGGAAAGTCATCTTTGCCATATAAGAGGGATAAAATATTTTTTGCAATTAGGTGGCTGAACTACTTTACTTTTATATTTTAATGGCATGTGAATCTATATTGGTGTGTTGATTCAAGACAAGTCAGGACCTCTTTGTGTAGGGTAGAGGGAAAAGGAGCTGATACGTAATAATGTTATGATTACTACAGGAACTGCTAAGCAATATTCTAAGAATAATGAGATGTAACAATTTTATGGATGTTATACGGGACCTAGTCAGTGAAGGGAAGTTGTTGTATATTGGGTTATAAGACTTTCCTGTACGAATGTATTGCTATAGCGTAAGAAGGGGTTGCAGGAAGAACAAACAGAAAGGCAAAATGTCTCCCTAGATAAGCAAACTCTTGCCAAACACTTGGGGTGGCAATTATAAGACAATGGCATACTTCCAGGCTCCAGGCCGAAGTGACACAGCTGTTTTGCCAGGCCAGAAACTAGAGATGAAAAGGACAAAATTAAAAAGAGCTTCTCAGAAGTAGAAGAGGGGCTCAATTGTGAGTGAGCTCTGAAAGAAAGACATGCTGTCAGGCTCGATGGAGGAGTCTGAAGGAGCTGGACCTTCCCAGACTCGGAATGGTAAGTTTTAGGGAAAAGCAGGCATTCATAAAGGCTAGTTTATTATTTTTAAAGTATATTTTTCTTAAAGGCTTTTATTCTAATAAATAATATTTTGCTTAAAGAAGGATGATTGATCTCTCATTACCACTGTCATTGCTCCCAGAAGGCAAAATGTGTGAGCTTAAATCAGATTTGCTGAGGCAATCATGGGTAGTTAGCGGGGGATTATTCCCCAGGGCCTGGTAGGAGAGTGGAAGAATCACTTGATTCCACCCCATGTCTTGATCTCATAAATATATAGAACAAATGGAAGAAAGAGCAAGTTGATAGTAATGAATATAAATCAGAAGTTATGAATTGTAGAAAATTGATAAAGGACGCAAAAGGACACATGGAGAACTCTATGGCCAACAGAGTTAAAGACAATGAAGGCGGAGTTTTAAGTACATTAAAAACAAAAAAAAACCTTAACAATGGAATTGGTCCTTTACTAGATAAAAATGGTAGAATTGTCAATATTAATGCAGAAAAGAGAAAATATTTCTTTTCTTTACTTAGGAAAATCAGATTATATAAGTAATATCATGTGATGAAACACTTTTCATTCCAATAGTAACTTAGGAGAATGCTAAATAGGAGTTACTACAGTTAGGATTTTTTAAATCAGCAGGTCCATATAACTTGCATGCAAGAGTTTTAAAAGAGCTGGCCGAGGAGCTCACTGGACCATTAATGTTGCTTTTCAATAAATCCTGGAACTTTGGAAACGTTCCAAAGGACAGGGAGAAAGCTAATGTTGTGTGTTAATATTTAAAATGGATTAACAGGACATCCTGTGTAATTATAGGCCTGTCAACCTGACACTGATCTTTGGCAAATAATACAGCACATGATACAGGACTCAAATAATGAACTATTTTGTCCTCCTTTAATTCTTTATGTTAATCAACATGGTTTATGGAAAAAAACAGACCCTGTAAAACTAAGGTTTTGTTTTTTTACGAGATTACAAGTTTTGTTGATAAAGGTAATAGTGTAGATGTAATATACTTAGACATCTGTAAGGCACGGAACTTGGTACCGTATGATGATTAAAAAAATAGAATGACATAAAATGAACATGGCACACATTAAATGGATTAAAAACTAGTTAATGGACAGGTCTCAAAATGCAATGTAAACAGGGAATCATCAAGTGAATGTGTTTCTAGTGGGGTCCCATAGGGATCAGTTCTTGACCCTATGCTATTTTACATTTTTATCAGTGACGTGGAAGGAAACATAAAATCATCACCTACAAAATTTGCAGATGACACAAAGACTGGGGAATGGTATGTGACACTGGCAGGCCAGGTACCAAGGCTACAGACATTAGTTAAGAAATGATAAACTCATAGCTGGAGACCAGAGCAGTTCACTTATGTGTTGCTCAAAACAGGTATTAGTCTTATAAGAATGTGTTTAGACTCCATAGAATGCTGGTAAATTGCTAATGCATTAAACTTATTTTGTAATGTCTGTATTCCATGCTATAAGGAAATATGTAAGTTTTGCTTTATAACTGAAAACATTTGCTCTAAACTTCTGAACTCAGATGGGAAGAGTGTTTCCTGCCACCATCCAGAAGAACAATCAAAATCAGATGGGAACATCGCAATACAAAGGATTGATTAATGGCCCTATCGCATCTTAGAAATACCACATGCAAGGAAGCTGGTCTATGGACTTGGAGGCTGAATGATGGAAATGAAAGAAAGACACAGGAAGATGTTACATCTCTCTGCAGTTTGAACTCTGACAGGGCCAGAGACTCTAAACTGAGAGGCAGAGACCCCCAGGAGTTGTCTGCCCTGAAAGCCATCTTGAATTGACAGAGATGTAGTATCTTTAAAAATCATAGATGGTAACTCATTTGTGTTTATGTTTGCTTGCTTTAGTCTGGAAATAATTCTATTTCTTTTTTCTAGTTAATAAACCTTTAAGTTAGGGCACGTCTTCACTACCTGCCGGATCACTAAATCCAGTTTGCCTGGGTGGCAAAATAGACTGGAGAGTCTAAGGCAGAGTTTCTCAAATGCGGCCACTGTGGCCGCATGTGGCCACCAGGGGCTTTTCTTGCGGCCACAACTTCCTTGGCAGTGATGGAGGGGGAAGGGGGAAAAGCAGTGGTCCTGCCCCAAGGGCCACCAACAGGAGACACAAATGCTAGAGGAGCAGGCAGCTAGTGAGTTCCCCACCTTCCTTGGGATGTAGGCTCGGGCTCCAGCTCTGGGGTGGCAGGCAGCAGGCTCTGGTCACAGGGCTCAAACCCCCAACGGCAGGGCTACCCCCTATCACCCTTGACCCCCCCCAGCCCATCATGCATGATGTCCCCCACATCCTCCCTACTGACCTCCCTATCCAAGGCTTACTCAGTCCTGGCAAGCCCAGGGACAAATTAAGTCTGCTGCTGTGATATTTGTTAATACCACTTTTAACAGCAGTAGACTTACTAGCTAGCAAGTCTTTTAACAAAAGCAGCCAAAAAAAGCAAAAGAAATGACAACAAAAAAAACAAGAACCTGCAGAGCACCTTATTTGTGTTTCTATTCTGTTAAGGTCCTGTAAAGGAGAGAGACAACTATACATTATTTTTATTATTGAGTCTGCAAAAATAGTCAATAAATTACAATGATTTGGACATGTGTATGCGCTTATATATTTGGTTTTTCTAAAGGTAATTAAGTATTTTAAGAAAAAACTGTCAGCACGGTCACCAGCAAGAGTTGGTGGCCGCACTTTGAGGCTACCAAAAAATTTGTTGTGAGAAACCCTGGTCTAGATACTACTTAGTACTTCCATGAGTGCATTCACCTCTCGAGGTCCCTTCCAGTCCTATGATTCTATGATTTAACTTAACAAGGTATAAGTTAAGAGGGGTGACAATCACAGGTTATAAGTACTTACAGGGGGAACAGATATCCGATAGTAGAGGGCTCTTGAATCTTACTGACAAAAGTTTAACAAAATCCAATGGCTGGAAGTTGAAGCTAGACAAATTCAGGAAATATGAAGCAGTGAGGGTAATTAACCATTGGAACAACTTACCAGAGGTTGTGGGGGGCCATCACTGGCAATTTTAAAATCAAGATTGGATGTTTTTCTAAGAGATATGCTATAGTTCAAATAAGAACCATCTGGGAAAGTTCTATGGCCTGTATTATGCAGGAGGTCAGACTAGACCAGTGGTTCTCAATCAGGGGCCTGGGGTCCCCTGGGGGGCCGTGAGCAGGTTTCAGGGGGGCCGCAAAGTAGGGCCATTAGATTTGCTGGGGCCCAGGGAAAAAAGCAGAAGTCCCACTGCATGGGGCTGAAGCTATAGCCTGAACTTAGCTTCGCGGGGCCCCATGTGGCGTGGGACCCCAGGTAATTGCCCTGCTTGCTTCCCCTAATGCTGGCCCTGGCTTTTATATGCAGAAGAACAGTTGGTGTAGCAGGCGTGGGCTGTGGAGTTTTTATAGCATGTTGGTGGGGCCTCAGTAAGAAGAAGGTTGAGAATCCCTGATCTAGACCTGTGGTTTTCAAACGGCGGGTCGCAACCCAGTATTGGGTCCCGGAATGTAAGGCACTGGGTCATGGCAGCTCTGGTCAGCACCACCGACTGGGCCGTTAAAAGTCCCGTCAGCGGTGCTGCCCGACTAAGGCATGCTAGTTCCTACCTGTTCTGACACCACGCTGTGCCCCGGAAGCAGCCAGCAGCAGGTCTGTTTCCTAGGTGGGGAGGGGGAGCATGGGGCTCCGCGCACTGTCCCCCACCCCAAGCACCAGCTCTACACTCCCATTGGCTGGTTCCTGGGGGGCGGCTGTGCCTGCGGACGAGAGTCGTGCAGAGCTGCTTGCACGCCTCCGCCTAGGAGCTGGACCTGTTGCTGGCCGCTTCCGGGGTTCAGCGCAGTCCACAGTGCCAGGACAGGCAGGAAGCCTTCCTTAGCACCCTTGCTGCGCCACTGACTGGGAGCTGCCCGAGGTAAGCCCACACCCCAACCCCACGCCTCAATCCCCTGCCCCAGCCATGAGCCCCCCCAAACCCGGAGCCCCCTCCTGCATCCCAAACTCCTCAGCCCCATCCCCACCCCCGAGCCTGCAACCCCCTCCCACACCCTGAGCCCCTCATTCCTGGCCCCACCCCACAGCCCTCACCCCCACACCCCAACCCTCTGCCCCTCCCATGTCCCAAACCCCTCATCCCCAGCTCCGTTGGGTTGCAGACATCAACAGTTTTCTTCAACTGGGTCACCAGAAAAAAAAAGTTTGAAAAAAGACAGTTACCTTTTCCATAACTGGTGTTCTTCGAGATGTGTTACTCATGTTTATTCCACAATAGGTGTGCGTGCTCGTCACGTGCACTGGTACCGGAAGTTTTTCCCCTAGCAGTACCCGTAGGGGAGCGCTCCTAGCGACCCCTGGAGTGGCGCCTCGATGGCACGGTATAAGGGGCGCTGCGTGCTGCCCCACCCCTCAGTTCCTTCTTGCCAGAGGGGAAGGAGGGCAGGCTGTGGAATAGACATGAGCAACACATCTCAAAGAACACCAGTTACGGAAAAGGTAACTATCTTTTCTTCTTCGAGTGATTGCTCATGTGTATTCCTCAATACGTGATTCCAAGCTACATCTGTTGGAGGTGGGAAGGAGTTCACAAACTCTCAGGACAGAGTACGGCCCTGCCGAACCCAGCGTCCTCCCTGGTCTGGGAGACGATCGCATAATGCTAGGTGAACGTGTGAACTGAAGACCATGTGGCAGCCCTACAAATGTCCTGAATGGGGACATGGGCCAAAAAGGCAGCCGACAAGGCCTGCGCCCTAGTTGAGTGTGCCTTCACAGTTGGTGCCGGAGGGATTCCCGCCAGGTCATAACAGGTATGGATGCACGAGGTGATCCAGTTGGAGAGCCGCTGAGTGGAGATCGGCCGACCTTTCATGCGCTCGGCCAAGGCGATGAACAGTTACAAGAACTTCCTGAATGGCTTAGTCCGCGCCAGGTAAAAAGCCAGAGCCCATCTCTCATCCAGTGTGTGGAGGCGGCGCTCCTCACTGGACGCTTGGGGCAGAGGACCGGCAGAAAAATGTCCTGACCCATGTGATAGGCGGAGACCACCTTTGGGAGGAACAAAGGGTGTGGGCGGAGCTGGACCGTATCCTTATGAAACACTGTGTAGGGGGGCTCAGAGGTCAGGGCCCTTATTTCCGAGACCCGCCTAGCCAACCTGATCATAACCAGGAAGGCCACCTTCCACAAGAGGTGTGACTAGGAGCATGTAGCTAGCGGCTCAAACGGGGCCCCCGTGAGACGGGCCAACACCAGATTTAAGTCCCACTGCAGGACTGGGGGCCTAACATACAGGAAAGAGACAATCCAATCCCTTAAGGAATTGTCCAGTCATAGCATGGGAGAATACCGTGTGGCCCTGCACCGGTGGGTGGAAGGCCAATATGGCCGCCAGGTGCACCTTGACTGACGAGGGCGCCAGGCCCTGGGCTTTAAGGTGAAGGAGGTAGTTCAGAATCAGTTGGATTGGGGCGGTCACTGGGGAAACGCCCTGCTCGTCCGCCCATCTGGAAAACTGAGACCACTTTGCCAAGTAGGCTCAGCATGTGGAGGGCCACCTGCTTTCTAAGAGGACGCGCTGAACCCCTTCCAAGCACATCCTTTCCTCCCGGCCTAACCATTGAGCAGCCACGCTGTGAGGTGGAGTGCCGCTAGGTTGGGGTGGAGAAGGCGGCCCTGGTCCTGGGAGAGTAGGTCAGGGCGGGACGGCAACGGCCACGGCGGGGTGACCACCAGGCCCGTGAGGGTCCCATACCAATGCTGCCTGGGCCATGCCAGGGCAATCAGAAGGACCAGGGCCTTGTCCATCTTTATCTTTTCCAGGACCTTACCGATCAGCGGGAACGGGGGAAAGGCATAGAGAAACTGACCTGACCAGGACGAAGGCATTGGAGATAGCGCCCCATCCCAGCCCTCCCCACCCCCCCCAGAGCAGAACTGGGACAGCGAGGGTTCTGCCAAGTCGCGAACAGATTCACCTGGGGAGTTCCCCACATTTGGAAAAGTCTGTGCACCACCTCTGGTTGGAGAGACCACTCGTGCTGAAAGGAAAAGTATCTGCTCAAGCGATCTGCCCACGCGTTCTGGGCGCCCAGTAGATGGAAGGCCTGTAAGCAGATGTTGTGGGCTATACAAAAGTCCCACAGCCTGAGGGCTTTGCAGCTGAGGATCGGGCCCCCCCTTGCCTGTTGATGTAGAACATTGAGGCCATGTTGTCCGTGAGAACCCTGACCACCCGGCCCTCCAGGTCCGAGTGGAAGGCCATGCACACCAGCTGTACCGCCCTGAGCTCTTTGACGTTTATGTGGAGGGTCAGATCCTGAGATGACCACAGACCTTGGGTCTGAACGTTCGCCACATGGGTCCCCCATCCCACGTCCGAGGTGTCGGACACCAGTTCCAGTGACGAGGCCCTGCCCCTGAATGGGACCCCTTGGAGCATGTTTCTCGGGGAGGACCACCACCATACGGAGGTGATCACTGGCTTGGGCACAGTGAGGACTTTGTCCATCCTGTCCCTGGCCTGGGAGAACTCCGAGGCCAACCAGAGCTGAAAGGGCCTCATTCTGAGTCTGGCATGACGGACCACATACATACATGCTGACATGTGACCCAAGAACTAGAGGCATGCTCTGGCTATTGTCACCAGAAACATTGTGACCGTGTCGATGAGCCCCTTCAGGGTCTTGAACCTGTCCTGTGGGAGGGAGGCTCTGGCCGACGAGGCATCCAGGACCGCCCCGATAAACTCTATGCGTTGTACCGGGACTAACATGGACTTGGCGTTGTTTACCAACAGACCCAAAGCGGTGTACGTGGACAGAAGGAGCACCACATGATTCCGCACCTGTGACCGGGAGCTGCCCTTGACCAACCAGTCATCCTGATAGGGGAAGATCTGGACCCCCCGGCACCTGAGGTAGGCCGCTACCACCGACATACATTTCGTGAATACCCTGGGGGCAGTGGACAGGCCAAATGGGAGGACTGTAAAATGGTAGTGTTCCTGCCCCACCGTGAAACGGAGGAAGCATCTGTGCCCTCGAATATATGAATGTGGAAGTATGCATCCTGCAGATTGAGGGCGGCAGATTGAGGGCGGCGTACCAGTCCCCGGGATCCAGGAAGGGGATGATGGAGGCAAGGGAGACCATGTAGAACTTGAGCTTCACCATGTACTAGTTCAGGCCTCGCAGGTCCAAGAAGGGCCTGAGCCCCCCTTTGGCCTTCAGGATAAGGAAATAGCGGGAATAGTACCCCTTGCTTTTGAACTCCCCCAGTACCGCTTCCACTGCTCCTAGGCCCAGGAGCCAACCCACCGCCTGCTTGAGCAGAGCCTCGTGCAAGGAGTCCTCCAGGAGGGATGGGCGGGGGGGGAGGGTGGTTGGGCAGGGTCGAAATAAACTGGAGGGTGTAGCCCCGGGAGATGGTGTTGAGGACCCATCGGTCCGAGGTCAGCCGTGACCACTCCAGAAGGAAAGCACACAACCGATTGGAGAAGGGAAGCTTTACTGAGGGTGGATCCCTGATGAGAACTGGCAGGGCGCCCCTGGGCATCCAGTCAAAACCGTCTTTTCCCCGCCTGCTTGCCCTTGGATGACCCAAGCTGGGGGGCAGGCCGAGAGTGCCACTGTGGGCGCCTTTTATAGTCCCGTGACTTTTTATAAGTGGTCTCGTATTTTGAATGGGTGGCCTGAGTGGGAGTTTGCTGCGGCTTGCACTTAGGTTTAGCCAGAGCTGGAACATAGAGACCCAGAGGCTGGAGTGTTGTGCGGGAGTCTTTCAGCCCATGCAGCTTTGTACTCGTTTGTTCTGCAAACAGGTTTGCCATCAAACGGGAGGTCCTGCAGGGAGGTCTGCGCCTCACTGGAGAGCCCAGAGAGCAGGAGCCATGACGCCCTTCTCATGGGCGCCGTGGAGGCCATGGACCGCGCGGCCGTGTCCGCTGCATCCGAAGCTGCCTGCAGGGTTGCCCTGGCAGCTGTTGTGCCCTCCTCCACCAGCACTTTGAACTCCTTCCTGTTGCGCTCCTGGAGGAAGTCCTTGAACTTGGGCAGGGAGCCCCACAGATTGAACTCATACCGGCCCAGGAAAGCCTGGTGGTTTGCCACCCGTAACTGGAAGCTCGAGGACAAATACATTTTTCTTCCAAATGAGTCCAGCCTCCTTTAATCTTTATTTTTCAGGGTAGGGGCTGGTTGACCCTGCCGTTCCCTGTGGTTGACCAACTCGACCGCCGGGAGTTAGGAGCAGGGTGGGTGTACAAGTATTCATGCCCCTTGGTGGGTACAAAATACTTGCGTTCCGCTCTCTTAGAGATTGGGGCCAATGAGGCCGGGATTTGCCACAGGGCATTTGAAATTTTCACCATTCCTTAGTGGAGGGGCAAGGCCACCCTGCCTGGTGCCGAGGAGGCAGGACATTAAACAGGGACTCCGAGGGCTCCTCCATCTCCTCTGCCTGCAGGTGGAGGCTTGATGCCACCCTTTTTAAGAGTTCTTGGTGGGCCCTAAAGTCCTCCTGCGGAATGGATGGAGGAGGGGCCGTAATCGCCTCATCTGGGGAGGGCAAGGAGGCCGGCGCGGTACTTTGTGTGTCCACTGGCACCGGAGGGTCCACCACCTGGTCGGTCTCCAGGCACAGTGTCAAGGATGTACGTCCCACCAACTCCTTCCTCGGAGGTCTGGAGAGGGAGGCTGATGGTCCTTCTGAGGCTCTGGCCAAGTTGGGGGCCATGGTGCCCACTGGTACCATTGGGCTGGCCATGGGGCCTGGTGCCACTGCATCTGCTGTGGCACCGGCGGAGCCGGCTGTTCGGCTTGGCTGGAGTGGCCCATCGATGGACGACTACAAAGGGAGGCCGGGCTGACATACGACCTGCTGCTGTCCCTGGACCGGGAGGAGTGGTGATGCTGACCACAGTACTGCGATTCTGACGTGGAGGACCTGTACCGTCGGTAACAGCTGTCCGTGATCGGCTCCGGCGGGCGGACCCATGACGGCGAGACGACGGCGATCGACGCCCAGGGCTGCGGGGGTGGTGCCGTGGTGGGGTCCTCGAGCGGGACAACGAACCGGAACGACGTCGGCGTTCGTGCCGTGACTGGCTGCGATAGCCCCTCTGGGACAAGGACCTTTGGCGTAGTCTGCCTCGGTCCCGTCAGTATTCACTCCTCGAGGCGGAGTGGTGCCGAGAGTCTCGGTCAGACGGAACCCAACCAGACAGCCTGGTGGGAGTCGAGGGTGATCCACGTGGATTTTGCCCTGAACGGTCGCTGGGCGGCGAACGGCATCGGGAACGTTCCCTCGACCAAGACCAAGTTGGGGGTGACTGCGGAGATCCCAGCGGCGGCTTGCCTCTAGAGCGCGGGGCCGACAACGGCGGTGCTCCTGGTACCGGCATGGACATAACATCCCGAGCCGCCTGCAGGGCCTCCGGTGTGGAGGGCATCCAGACAGGCCTGCTCCGAATGGGCCGGGCTACTCTGCTCGACTTGAGTCGGAGGCCTAGAGGCCGGTGGGAATCGAGGACTGCCCAACATCAGTCTAGCCTCTGTCCCAGGTTTACTCCGGGGCTGCGACGAAGAAGGCCTCTTCCTAGCCTCCTTGGCATGCCCTGTGGACGGGGAGTGGTGCCGACTAGTCGATGGTGCTGAAGGGTCGCCACGCACCAACACCGCGGTGCCTGGTGCCTACTCAAAGCGGCGCACCAGAGCCAGGGTCAGTGCTGCCTCCATCAGAATAGCCCGGAGACTAATGTCCCTTTCTCTCTTGGTCCAAGGCTTAAACGACTTGCAGATCTTGCAGCGATCGCTGAGATGGGTTTCCCCCAAACAGCATAAACAGTCCGCGTGCAGATCACTCACTGGCATAGATCTCCTACAAGTGTCGCATGACTTAAACCCCAGGGCATGGGGCATGCCCCGGCCCGGGCACTCTAGCTCAACTAAACAACTAATTAACTACAGGTACCATACACTGAATGAACAAGAAATTTTGGGGACGAGCTACAGCAAAGCTGGAGCAGAGCAGTTCCGAAGCACTTTCACTGGCGGCAAGAAGGAACTGAGGGTGGGGGGGGGAGTGTGCAGCCCTCCCTTATACCGCGCCATGGAGGTGCCACTCCAGGGGTTGCTAGGGATGCTCCCCTATGGGTACTGCTAGGGAAAAAACTTCCGGCACCGGTGCATGGCGAGCACACACACCTATTGTGGAATACACATGCGCAATCACTCAAAGAAGAACCACTGATCTAGACCATCCCTGCCATGAGTGCAGGGGACTGGACTAGATGACCTCTCAAGGTCCCTTCCAGTCCTATGAATCTATGATTTAACTTAACAAGGTATAAATTAAGGGGTGAGCTCCTGGAGTTCATCACTAGGCGTCATGCTTTAATTATTCTTGTGGCTTTTTTCTGAATCCTTTCCAATGTTTCAACATTCTTCTTGAATTATGGACACCAGAACTAGACACAGTAGTCCAGCAGCAATTGCACCAGTGCCAAATAGAGGGGTATACAGACTCTGCACTCCT
Organism: Terrapene triunguis; assembly: GCF_002925995.2. Taxonomy (NCBI): domain Eukaryota; kingdom Metazoa; phylum Chordata; order Testudines; family Emydidae; genus Terrapene; species Terrapene triunguis. The sequence goes on along the minus strand of NW_020664492.1, from coordinate 7,616,718 downwards.
ACTTGAGAGTTCTTGATGATGCATAGAAGGACCTAATTAGCCCCATTGGCCTCAGTGTCTCACTGGGAGCTCATGTTCAGCTGATTACCACCTTGACCCTGAAGTCTTTTTCAGAGTTAACTGCTTCCCAGGATAGAATCCCTCATCCTGTAAATATGGCGTATGTTCCTAGATCTATAACTTCATTGGGCCATATTAAAACACACATTTTTTGTTTGTGCCCAGCTTACCAAGCAATCCAGGTTGTTGTGGATCAGTGATCTGTCCTCTTCACTATTTACCATGTCATGCTGTCAGGAGGGGCTCACGACCTTGAGTGGCTACCTCAGGGAAGACTAATAAAAACAGGGCAGACACCCCAAACTGGTGGTATGTTCTATAATTAGATTTCAGCAAGCCAGTAAGAAATGTGAACTCCTGGATCACTGTAGCAGGCTCACTATGGAGTCACAGACAGTCCCCTACATGATCACAGTCGTCTCTTCTGGCCTTAGAATCTATGAACCTGGTGATAGCTAGAGGCCTGAGACCAGAAGAATTCAGAGGTGCAGTTCACCAGAAATTGAGACAACAACCTCACTCAACTATCAGTGACTCTATACTTGTATCTGTGTATTCCAAGTCTACACCTCACAGGAACAAGTCCTAAATTATGTACAAAAATCTGTTAACAAGTTACAGTAGAACCTCAGAATTACAAACACCAGAGTTACGAACTGACCAGTCAACCACGCATTTAATTTGGAACCGGAAGTATGCAATCAGGCGGCAGCAGCAGCAAAGACACAGACATACACAAATTAAAAAAAAAAGCAAATACAGCACAGTACTGTGTTAAACGTAAACTACTAAAAAAATAAAGTGAAAGCAGCGTTTTTCTTCTGCATAATAAAGTTTCAAAGCTGTATTAAATCAATGTTTAGACGTAAACTTTTGAAAAAAAAACACCATAATGTTTTGTTCAGAGTTACGAACATTTCAGAATTATGAACAACCTCCATTCCCGAGGTGTTCATAACTCTGAGGTTCTACTGCAGTATTTCTGGTGATTATTTACACACGATGGGGAGTAGCAGCCCATCAGACTTGCCTTAAACATCTCAGAAATAACATTAAAAAACCAAAACGACTGCATTCAGACTTGGCAGAAAATCTTAGTACTATCTCCCAAAGAACTTCAGGAAAACTCCTTTTTCAGCATAAAGGAGAATCCTCTATAAACAAGATCCTCATGTTCACACAACACATTCCTGTAACGAGAATACCTTTGAGACAGTGAAACAGAAGACCTGACCTGAAGAAGAGTTCTGTGTGAACTGAAAAGCTTCTCTCTCTCACCAACAGAAATTGGTCCCATAAAAGATAATACCTCACCCACCTTGTCTCTCTAATATCCTGGGACCAACATAGCTACAACTACACTGCATACTTGAAAACAAACAGTTTTACCTTCATGCTGTTCAAATTCCACTTGGATTTGTGAAAACAGAGCTTCCAGGTGTTTTTGTCGATTCTCTGCATGCTTTGCAGCTTCCCTTTCTTCAGCTCGACCATTACGAAACACATATGATCCAGTTGGTATCTTTTCCACCCACTGGAATAAGAATTCACATATAAAATTAAGGCTTTTATTTATTTATTTAAAAGTACCCTAATCCAGTCTTTTAAAATTCTATTCTCCCTCCAATAAGGCCAATTTTTTTAGGCTTTTTGAGGCTCATAAAATTTTAATTTCAGTTCTGAAAAACTCCCTTATCCTCTCCCTCTATTGCAATATTTTCAATTTAGGTTGAAATCTGACATTACACCTGGTAAACTGGGTTTAATTCCACCACAAAAACTTGAGGGCTGCACTGATTACCAAGCGCATGATTTTACAAAAATGGAAGAGTAGGCTTATGCCCAAAATACAGCAGTGGTATTCAGATCTGTCCGAATTAGCAGCCAAAAAAAGAATAGCTTACTGCCCTAGGAATCCATTATATGAAATCGAAGATATTTGGACCCTGTTTCTTTAGATATGTTTGAATACAAATAACAGACTGCTCAAAGAATGCCAGACCTCCATTCTATCTAGCTGCCATGTCCCCCTCTAACTCCCTTCAGCTTTGGTTAATCTTCCTTCCTCCTCATGTACATCTTCTCCCATTTTACTATTTTAATCTCCACCTTATTGTGTTATGTTTATCTGATCAATTATAAATCTGAATCCGATCAATTATAAAATTGCATAATTCCGTTGGAGCTCCCATGAAGTATATGGTAACTGGGAACATATACAAGCTATAAATAATTTTATATTTTTTTGTATTTTTATCTGCTCACTGAAAATTAATAAAGATAACTCCAAAGTTCAGGGCTGTAGCTTAGTTAAGATGACAGCTATAAAAAACAGTAACTCTATCTCTGTTGCAGTTTAAAAGTGAGGGAAGAGTCAAAGACTGAAAGCAATAGTACAAATTTTTACTCATGAAGGACTGTTTGAAGGAATTGGACCTCTGAAAGGAACCATGACAACCGAAGTGCCTAGCATTATTAATGTGAAAGATGCCAGAGAGGACAAAGAGCATAGGTTGGAAGCAAGGGACAACTTTGTTTTATCTCAAAGAGAATTATTTGCAAGAAAACTAGCAAAACAAAAGGAAACGATAATAGGAAATTTCTTTGCTGAGTATGCTCTTTCTGCTAGCAGCACTTCCCACAATTCTGAGATATATGAATGGTTCCCCTCCTTTTTGCAGTTCCAGTGGTAATTAAAACATTGTAGCATAGCTTTTGCTGATCACATCCCTTTCTCTGGCTTGCTGCCAGACTATTCATTCCAAAACTGTGTAAGAACTCTTTGAACATTAGTAACAATTTCAGAGCCAACCAGGAAACTACATATACTACATTACCTGGCTCACAAACTAGAGATATAAAAATTAAATTTGTCCATTGACTAATAAGTCATACAGGAAGAGTAGAATTGTGGGAGATGCTGCTAAACAGAAAGAAAATTATTGGATAAGAAACTTCATTTTGCAGCCAACTGTCTCCCACATTTCTGAGACACATGGAAAGTAGCAAGCAATGCACATAAGTAGGAAGGGATATAGAAAGACTGAGACAGGGAAGTCTCCCCCTGAAATTAAATGCCAAAATGGGAACTATTTCTGGTTCACTACATGCAGCACCTTCCCTTCCAAAGGAGACCCCCACAAAGGACAGAAATTCCACCTTATAGAATCTAACAAAAGTTGTTAATAGAGGACCTTGTTGCTGCTCTGCAGATTTCCTCAGTGGAAGCGTAAGCTTTTTCTGCCCAAGATCTTGTAGACATTAATCTGATGCCTTGTATTGCTCCACATGCATAACTGGCCAGGAATAGCTTGGATCCTTGAAGCCTTTGACACTGGGCTTGTAGTCCTTTCTCAAGATACCATGTGGGCAGAGGAGGAATTGCTTTGTTTAGATGCACTGTCCACCACTATGTCACCCACTTTCTCTCCAAATAGGGAAGTGCCTGTGAATTTGGATGAGCACAGCATTTGTTTGTAGTGGGCATCTGCCATCCATGGGCACAACCACATTTGGTACCTGGCTGTTAACTGGATGTGATGCCCCTGGCTGAGAATCTCATAACATCCACTGAGATATCTGCCACAAAGGCTGTTGCTAGGGCTATTTTCTTAATGGTAAATGAAGTCAGGTTGGTCCTTGTTGTCCAGGGCGTTTGGGTCATCCAGCTAGGACATTAGGGTGACTCTTGCAAAGGAGGCAGTGGCCAGGGACACTGAGGGCAACCAAGGAAGACTCAAAATCCCTTTGAGGGTGATTTCCACCTTACTATCAGTTGTATATTTGGTTGGTATTATCCTATCTTTTGCTAATGGCATTGTAGCATCTACCTTTGATGTGATGGCATTTTGGGGCTCTTGCAACTTGTAGTATATAAGTGCATGTCTGCTGATATGCTTATGTTTCTAAGGGGTATCCCATTTATCCCTGATCATATCTTCTAAAGAAGAATACAATGGGATTGCTTTTTCAGGCAGAGACTTGCCTGGCAGGTATTTGCCTTTGGGCTTCCCATCAGGTACCTGCTCTGGTTGGATCTGGATGCCAGATGCAACCTTTCCACACATTTTTTTCCATGCTCTGCTCAGAGCCTGAATCAGAAAGCTCTCTCATCCTGAGTAGATGTGGTGAAGCCTGAGTCAGAGGTCTTAGATTTCTTGTAATTTTTTTCTTTCCCTTTTTATATTTTTTGACCACTATCCAGGAGTGTATGTCTCTCTCTTGTGGCCCTTTTTATCAAAAACCTTGAGGCCTCTCAAGTTCTACCTCTGCATCATCCTCAACAAGGTCCCCTTTTGCCACAGTTCCTGGGTTAACTGCATTTCTGTTCCTTTTGTGGTCTCCTCCAGGGCACCTCTTTAAGGTCTCAGGACTCTAGCTGCCATCTCTCTATAGGTAGGATTTCATGTTTTTTTTCCCTCCAGACCGGAGTGTTACAATTACAGTCCCGTTACAATTCACTGTGCTTATCCCAACAGTCTGACTTTAGTTCAGCACTTGCAGTTCTGCTCTCTCCTAAGGGTTATGACAGCATTTACCAGTGACCAGACAGCCTTCAGTCCACACAGTACATTTATTTCGGACAAAAGCATTATAGAAGGAACAGATAATAAAATAAACTGCCTACACACATGCTAAGCTTACTGCCTGTTATCCACTTTCAACATGGAGACCCTAGCAGGTTTTCAAATTCCTTCAAACCCTTCAAGCAGGATTTTTCACTCTTGTTTAAAGTATCATGTCAGTTTGTAGATCAAGAGAAGGACTGAGGCCTGGTCTACACTACGAGTTTATGTCGAATTTAGCAGCGTTAAATCGAATTAAGCCTGGACACGTTCACATGGCTAAGTCCCTTTTTTCGACTTAAAGGGCCCTTTAAACCGGTTTCTTTACTCCACCACCGATGAGGGGATTAGCGATAAAATCGGCCTTAGCGGGTCGGAATTAGGGTAGTGTGAACGGAATTCGACGTTACTGGTATCCGGGAGCTATCCCACAGTGCTTCATTGTGACCGCTCTGGACAGCACTCTCAACTCAGATGCACTGACCAGGTAGACAGGAAAAGCCCCACGAACGTTTGAATTTCATTTCCTGTTTGCCCAGCGTGGAGAGCACAGGTGACCACGCAGAGCTCATCAGCACAGGTAACCGTGATGGAGTCCCAGGATCGCAAAAGAGCTCCATCATGGACAGAACGGGAGGTACGGGATCTGCTCGCCATATGGGGAGATGAATCAGTGCTAGCTGAACTCCATAGCAGTAAACGAAATGGCAAAATATTAGAAAAGGTCTCCAAGGCCATGAAGGACAGAGGCCATAACAGGGACGCACAGCAGTGCCGCGTGAAAATTAAGGAGCTAAGGCAAGCATACCACAAAGCCAGAGAGGCAAACGGAAGATCCGGGGCAGAGCCGCAAACATGCCGCTTCTACGCGGAGCTGCATGCGGTGCTAGGGGGTGCAGCCACCACTACCCCAATCGTGTACTTTGACTCCATCAATGGAGAATCATGCAACAGGGGAGTGGGTTTGGGGTACGAGGAAGATGAGGATGAAGACAATGAAGATATCTCACAGCAAGGAAGCGGAGAAACCGGTTTCCCCAACAGCCAGGATATGTTTATCACCCTGGACCTGGAACCAGTAACCCCCAAACTCACCCAAGGCGTGCTCCCAGACCCTGAGGGCACACAAGGGACCTCTGGTGAGTGTACCTTTGTAAATATTACACATGGTTTAAAAGCAAGCATGTTTAATGATTAATGATTAATTTGCCCTGGCAATTGCGGCCAGTACAGCTACTGGAAAAATCTTTTAACATGTATGGGGATGGAGCGGAAATCCTCCAGGGACATCTCCAGAAAGCTCTCCTTCATGTACTCCCAAAGCCTTTGCAAAAGGTTTCTGGGGAGGGCTGCCTTATCCCGTCCTCCTTGGTAGGACACTTTACCACGCCAGGCCAGTAGCACGTAGTCTGGAATCATTGCATAACAAAGCATGGCATCGTATGGTCCAGGTGTTTGCTGGCATGCAGACAACATCCATTCCTTATCGCTCTTTGTTATCCTCAGGAGAGTGATATCATTCACGGTCACCTGGTTGAAATGGGGCGATTTTATTAAGGGGACATTCAGAGGTGCCCGTTCCTGCTCTGATGAACAGAAATGTTCCCCGCTGTTAGCCACGTGGTGGTGGGGGGGGGGGTGAAGTGATCATCCCCGAGAATTGGGGGTGGGGGGGGGGGGGGGTTAGTTGGGTTTGTGCTGCATGTTAACCCGGAAACCGCAGCCCCTCCTTTTACATTGCAAACCCATTTTAAATGGCCAACCCAACGGGTGCTTGGTATGGGAAATGAGGGCGCTATTGTTTGAAACCATTCCCACATGTTAAGAAGGTTAAAAAGGCCAAAAGACTGTGGCCTACCATGGCTGCCTGAGTCAGTTCAGGATGCTCCTTTTGGTATAAAGCTTGTTTTTTGTATGCTGGGCTTCTTGAAGCTGATCTGAACAAGTATGTGCTATTCCTCCAGTTTGTGATACTTCTCTGGAGTTGTGTGCCTTTCCAGGGATTTCCAGTAATTACTCCCAAGTGAATTTTAGTTTCTGGAGGAAGATCTGTAACCCTCCTCCCATGGAGCCAGACTATAATCCCTACCTCACAGCAATACATATAGGTGCAAAAGTGCCCATTATGTCTTGCACATCTCAGTATTACAGCCATAGAATCATAGAAGATTAGGGTTGGAAGAGACCTCAGGAGGTCATCTAGTTCAACCGCCTGCTCAAAGCAGGACCAACCCCAACTAAATCATCCCAGCCAAGGCTTTGTCAAGTCGGGGCTTAAAAACCTCTAAGGATGGAGATTCCACCACCTCCCTAGGTAACCCATTCCAGTGCTTCACCGCCCTCCTTGTGAAATAGTGTTTCCTAATATCCAACCTAGACCTCCTCCACTGCAACTTGAGACCATTGCTTCTTATTCCGTCATCTGCCACCACTGAGAACAGCCAAGCTTCATCCTCTTTGGAACCCCCCTTCAGGTAGTTGAAGGCTGCAATCAAATCCCCCTTCACTCTTCTCTTCTGCAGACTAAATAAGCCCCGTTCCCTCAGCCTCTCCTCGTAAGTCATGTGCCCCAGCCCCCTAATCATTTCCATTGCCCTCCTCTGGACTCTCTCCAATTTGTCCACATCCTTTCTGTACTGGGGGGCCCAAAACTGTACACAATACTCCAGATGTGGCCTCACCAGTGCCGAATAGAAAGGAATAATCACTTCCCACTGGCAATGCTCCTACTAGTGCAGCCCAATATGCCGTTAGCCTTCTTAGCAACAAGGGCACACTGTTGACTCATATCCAGCTTCTCGTCCATTGTAATCCCCACGTCCTTTTCTGCAGAACTGTCGCTTAGCCAGTCAGTCCCCAGCCTTTAGCAGTGTATGGGATTCTTCCGTCCTAAGTGCAGGACTCTGCACTTGTCCTCGTTGAACCTCATCAGATTTCTTTGGCCCAATCCTCCAATTTGTCTAGGTCAGTCTTTTGAAGTTTCCATGCTTTCAATGTCTCATATCTGTCACACCATCCCACTACCTGTGGGATGGGGTCTCATTGTGAGAAACCACTGATTCATGTAGGGGAGAAAAGGAGTTGTGTAGAAGACCTGCTTTATTTCCCCTGGGAAACTGAGGTCCATTTCAGTATCTTGGGGTAAATGATACACATGGTGTCCCTTAAGGAGTCTTTTCTTTCTGGGCTAGGTCTTTTGTGAAATTTACCTCCCTGAGCTGGCTGGATGGCGCTGGTCTTATACTTACACTCTCTCCCTGAGATGATCAGAAACATCAAATTATTCTCCATTGGAGTTGCCATTCCTCAGGGGAGGGGTGTCCCAACATGTTAGTCTGACTTTCAGCTCGATGCACTGGCAGTGCAAGGGTTGGCTGTATGAGACCAGACATGGCATAATTTGCCTTCTGATAAGCCTGTAAAAGCTGCCTCACATATGATACCACCACTTTGGTTCAGCTCTGTGTTCATGGTAAAATTCAGCCATGTCTGAGGCAGGAGCAGAGGCAAGGAAGTGCTGCAGCAGTAGATCGAGGTGGTTGAAACCTGCTAAATACCCAATCCAGAAGATGAAAAGGAGGAAGAAGGGGTAAAAAGTTGCTACTGTCCAAAAAATGTAAAAAAATAAAGCTGGCAAAGAAAATGGTCAGGAGCAATGCAAACTGCCATTAGCTCCTGCTGAAGAAGTTGAAGTTCTGCCATCAAGCTGGAGAAGGGGCTGTGCTACAAAATTATTGAGAGGAGCGGGATCAGCCCATTCTTAGTATTGTGGGAGATGCTGGCCTGCAGAAGGAAGCGTGTATCTGAATATTAAAAAATTCCATCTGAATTTCTGGTGGTGTTTAAAATGACTCTGTTCTAATTTATATACATTCACAACTTATTTTCACTGAAATTTAAAAATAAAATGATAATAGGTCACATAGTGATGCAACCAAGTCAGGCAAAACAAGCAGCAATCCTAACAATGCTCCTTAATTTTTAACTTCTATGCTGTGGTGCTGTATGCTACAAACTGAACCCAACTGGTCTGGTTTGTTCTGCTTTGAGCTGAAAGGTTGTTCGTCAACATTTTTCCTTAGCTTGCTCTCAGACAAGTCTCCCACTTTAAAAATTACAAAGTTCTGAAACTCTCTGTTACTCCAGGCTCCGAGGAGCCAAAAGTAAAGCTGATTAGAGGATAATGGGCATAAATTGAAATAGTTGGTTCACTGAGGTATACACTTCTCTTGAAGTGTTAAGTCAAGTGCAGACATAATGAAGTGAGAATTTACTCTATTAGTATTTCACAAATGATACATTATCTTATTAAACTTTTTAGCCCAAAAGTATTCATACTGTACCTGAATAGGATAAGCTCTTTGAATAACTATATCGATACACCCAACAGTACCACCTTCACTGAAAAGTGATGACAAGGGCAAAGGAAAAGGTCTGGGATCCTGATGAAATCCTAGTTTGGCATGCCACCGAGCACGTCGAGTACTGTTAGCTGAAATCTGAGTAAATTAAGTGTTTTTAAGTGAAAATGCCACAAACAGACCAAAAAGATCAGTAAGTAATTGAATTTAGAGGGAAAACTCTCGATCTAAAATGTTCTTATATGTGAAACTGAACATATTAAGGGTTTTCCAACTTTTTCATAGTGTGAACCACATCTGAATAGAGAGATATGCAAACTGACGGCCTAATGTATTTTAGTGAATAGTGAGTGTCCATGAGACCTAACAGCCTTATTACTTCATACCAGAATAGAAAGCTCCTCAAATAAAAATATTTCGCATGTCTCATACCCCAGAAACACCTTATGTCCCAAATTCTCCTCTCTTCTTCAAAATCCTTCCCCCAACCTACTTTTTTCATCCCCCTCCCAAACAATGTCTCACATTCTTGAGCAATTTAGTACCAAATTATTTAAAAAAGCATTTAAAGAACACGTCAGCATGTAGTAACTTGATACAACTTTGCTGTATAAAAACTTTCCTTCATTTCCTACCTCTCTTGTATAATATCCTCTATCATGTCATGCCCCATCAAATCTAGACTGCAAACTCTTTGTGACAGAGAATATATTTTTTACTTGCCTGTAAAGCTCCATCTACGCCTATGGCACTGCCGAGATAACTACCACCACCCTCAAAATGCACATCTAATCAAGTTACAGTAATACTTAATTTCACCTTTAACATAAGAGAGTCTGGAGTTTCCAATGGTGTGCACGCATCTTGAGAGCCCACAAGTTCTGCTCCATGTACTATGATCTTCTGACCAACAGTCAGCCTTCTTCCATGTAACAGTGCTTGGAGAGGAGGGTCCAAGAGAGCCCTAACCCCATACCACCCATCTGTAACTTCAATCACTGCTGCTCTTTTTTTGCTTTCCACAAGGTTTTTATTACTACAGATATCAGACATGTTTTCATTTAATGATATGATTTTAGAAACACACAGTATGAGTGTTTTTGCAGCTATATCATCTCTCTCCACTATCTTTTTGATAGCTGATCGCTGACTTTTATCAATTTCCAAATCATATCTACAAAAAAAAAAGGAACAGTGCATTCACAATACACTTAAAAATATACACGGTCTAAGATATTTTCTTTTAAATTAAACAGTGCTTAACTATAACTAACCAATCTATATGACCAAGCCCCCTTGGTAGAAACTGGAACTTCTATATATTTTTGAAAATGTTTATGATATATTTTAAGTATCAAAGGGATGAACTTAAATAACACAAGCATTCAAACAGATTCAGAAACATAAAATTGGTGTGTGCAAAATTCACAGAACTTACTGTGCAGCAAAAACCTTAAATATATTGCTGTACACTTACCTGTATTTTAACTGAAGTAGCACTCTTTCTGGTGTCAAACACCTATTAGCAAACTCCTGTGGATAAGAGATTTCCATAGCTGCCAATTTCCATACAATCCATCTATAGTGGTTGTAGACCCAGGCTTCAGTAATTAGCTTTGGATCCACACCAGGTGTATCACAGAGTGCCCTGCATACAAATTTTTATAATATTAAACTGAACTCCATTTTAAGTTGTTCAAATTTTTTTTTGCTTTGCCGTTCTGGCTGCCCCGTTTTTTTTTTGCTTGGGGCAGCCAAAAAGCCAGAGCCGGCCCTGTATCCTATTTATTGAGGAAATCAGGAATGGCCATTGAATCAGAAAATATGAAAAATGTTGACAAGTAAATAAAATATTTTAAAAATCTTTCTAAAATAATCAAAACCGAAGTTGCAGTGTTTTGCGTCATATGATGTCTTTTGGGTTGTAACTAATTTGCAAAATGGCCAGTAGCAAGGTAAAATATAATTGATTTATAAAAGTGCACAGTAGAGTTACACTGCCTGTGTATATTTTGCTTTTAATTGATCTTCAGAAGGGGCCTGCAAATGGGTAGGGATGGGGAGTGTGGAGGAAAGAGTTATGTTTGCCTCCTTTTTGTTTCTTATGCCTTCTTAGGCAATATTATGTATATTTACAAAATGTTTTGTATTTAGGCTAAGTTGTATAACTATGAACTGGATTCCCAGAATGCTTTGATTTTTTGTGGAAATTTACTTTCTATCAGAAGTTGTATGTTCTGTTAAGGAATGTTACATATAAATTGTGTGCTGGGAGCAGAAAACAGTTCTTTTCTTTACTGTCTAAACTTACTTTACTGTCTACTAATATCTGAAATGTTATTGTTTATGGTTGGTACAACTATCTTTGTATCCTGAAAATATAGGTATGAAACTAGATAAGAAAAAAGGAGTAAAGTGTATTTAATATTCTACTTGTCATAAACAAGTGGACTATATTTATAAGTCAAATTAAGCTCACACTTTGGACAGACTGAACTGTTGCAATACTGTTCCTCTGAAACAGGTAATGTATAAACCCTTCTGTGCTGATCTATCTGATTAATAAATTGATTGAGCCAAGTTATGTGACATTTTGCTAATTGATAATCTAAACCAAACCACTAACAATGTATATAAAAAAGCCCTAAACAGCATATTCCCCCCTCAAATAAGAAAAGTTAGAATTTTTTTCCGCTAGTTGTTTTCCTTAGTAATTTTAGGAATGTCTTGTCTCCCCATTTTTTTTAAATTTTTTTTTTGGTTTGGAAGACTCCTTGGACAACTCACAGTTGAGGATCAAGGGCTTTTAGTCCTTCATCTGAAAAGCAGGGATGTTAAATCCTTAAGAGAACTTTTCAATCAAGTGTTTTAATAAGATAGGTATTAGCAAAAAAACTCACTAATTTTTAATCCGAATAAAAATGAGAAAATGAAACCAAACTAGCTGAGAGGGGTCATCTCCATGTCATAATCTTGCCAATACTGCAGTTATTCAGAAGCTTCCAGAGTGGACAAACCCTGAATTTCTAATGTAGAAAGGAAAAATCCTTCAGGCCTTTCTTATAACTTCAAAAAGGTATGAATGAAAACTGGACCCACTGAAATCAACAGGAGTTTTACCATTGACCTTTGTGGAGTCAGGATCTCACTCTATAAATCCAACTTCCCTTTGAAAGGGAAGAGAGAGTAATAATTGAACTGGAAGATTTGCAAGTTCTCTCACCCATCATGCAAAAAACAAACAACAAAAACCTTCCCCCCTCCCCCCACCTGAAAAAGTCAAAAGATCTCAATCAAAAGATTCAGCAGGCTTCCAGGCTACATGAATCTTGAAAACCACTCCGAAAATATGCTCCTGATTTTAATATAAGTCAACCTTCTATATTCCTATTTGCAGATCACCACAGTGGAGAAATGGACAGATGACCCATTGCACATATTAAGCCTCACATAAATACAAAGGCTTAAAATATTCTTATGTACAATGGCATAAGTAGACTAAAATGTGCATTAATGACCTGTAGTAAGAGAGTAGCTACCATCTTATAAACACTTACTGTGTATACTGGTTTTATCATAGGACGGGGTTATCAAACTTGGTTCGCAGCTTGTTCAGGTCAAGCCCCTGGCGGGCTGCATGATGCTTTGTTTACCTGAGCGTCCGCAGGTACGGCCACTCACAGCTCCCAGTGGCTGCAGTTCGCTGTTCCTGGCCACCGCTTCCCGCAGCTCCCTTTGGCCGGGAAAGGTGAACCACGGCCACTGGAAGCTGTGACCGGCCATACTTGCGGACGCTCAGGTAAACAAAGTGCCTCGCGGCCCGCCTGAACAAGCCGCGAACCAAGTTTGGGAACCCATCATAAGGTAATATCATGTAGTAATATAGGAATAATTTTTTCCTCAAACTCATAATCAAACCTGTAAAATTCTTCTTTCCCTGCCTTTCCCTCATCAGTAGGTATAAGCCATCCTCCATCAGCAAGCTGTATTCCATGTCCAGCCAGTAAATACTCCTTACTGAAAAAATCCTGGATGAGAAACTGGAAAGATTCTGCATTTATGCTGTTAACTTTTATGCAGTGCTTCGAAACACCATACATGTGCAGCTGTAAATGATCAGGTGAGAGACAGCAAAGTAAGAAAAACTATCCGATACAACAAGCATTTCAGCAACCAGAAAATTTTCTTGTTAAATACAGAGTTATTGTAAAACATCTCCTTTAAATGTGTTCAGTTCTCATCTGCCAGGGAAAACTAATATGTAATCCAAGCATAGAGGAGGAACTCCTAACAATATTACACCTCTACCCCGATATAATGCGACCCGATATAACACGGGTTTGCATACAACACAGCAAAGCAGCGTTTTGTGGGGCGGGGCTGCGTGCTCCGTCGGGTCAGCCTCCGAAACGCTGCTCTGAGCAGTGTGTTAAGGGTGGGAGATGGGCGGGCAAGCAGGGTGAGGAGGCGAATGGGGAGGTGAGTGGCAGGCAGGAGGGGGGGGGGGGGAGGCGGGCGGGCGGGAAGACAGTGAGCAGGAAAGCGGCGGTCGGGTGGACACGGGGAGGCGCACCGGACAGATGGTGAGGAGACTAGCGGGGAGGCGAGCGGCAGGCAGGGTGAGGAGACGAGCTGCAGCCGGGAGTGCTGGGCGGATGGTGAGGAGACTAGCAGGGATATTGATTTGTCCCAGGCCCCGCACCCCTCTAGGGACGGCTCCGAGACGCTGCTCTGAGCAGCGTGTTAAGGGTGCCGGGCCAGGGGGTTGGATAATAATATACCTATCCTATACCTATCTCATAGAACTGGAAGGAACCCCTGCCTTCACTAGCAGGACCAAGTACTGATTTTGCCCCAGATCCCTAAGTGGCCCCCTCAAGGACTGAACTCACAACCCTGGGTTTAGCAGGCCAATGCTCAAACCACTGAGCTATCCCTCCCCCCTTAAATTCACATTCACATTAAGGGGCAGAGGAACTCGGGGGGCGGTCAGGGGATAGGGAGCAGGGAGGGTTGGATGGGTTGGGGGTTCTGAGAGGTCAGTCGGGGGCGGGAAGTAGGTGGGGGTCGCACAGGAGGCGGGGCCAGGCTGTTTGGGGAGGCACAGCCTTCCCTACCCGATATAACGCGGTAAGATTTTTTGGCTCTCGAGGACCGCGTTATATTGGGGTAGAGGTGTAATTGGAAGTTGAAGCTAGACAAATTCAAATTAGAAATAAAATGCAAATTTTTCACAGTGAGGGTAATTAACCATTGAAACAATGTTACCAAAGATTGAGGTGGAATCTCCATCATTGTCAATTTTAAAAGAAAGCTTGGAAGTTTTTCTAAAAGATATGCTCTGGGTCAAAGAGGAATTAATTCAGGGAAGCCTTAGGGCCTATATTACACAGGAAGTCAAACTAGATTTTCACCATGGTCCCTTCTGTCTATTAATCTAAAATTTTCACTTATCAAACATTTCTCAACAAAATTTGCATAAACAATATGAGATCCTCAATCAGCAGTAAAAGATTTTACATGGATATTTTTGTATTGTTGAATTGGGCCCTTTTGTCCAAAGTTTACAAAGGAAATGAATATAAACACCAAAGAGTAAAATATTTCAAACAAAACAAACTGCCTAAAAAAGACCCAAAAGATCATTTAAAAGATCATTTTTCTCTATCATAATGGCAAGCTTGTCATTTTAACTAGAAAAAAAAAGGTGGAATAAGAAGGTGGAATAAAATCTGAACGCAATTTTCTACATTCATGCCTAAGAAACCATACATGTCACCTATTAGCTATTACCAGGCTTTTCAGTTAATCATTTCTAAAGCTATCAATTCTCTAGTAAAGCCAAGTATGTTACACACACTGTGGGCTATGAGAAAGTCTTAGGTTTTATAGGAGTGATGTCACACATATGAATTACAAAAAACAAAACCAAACACCACAGCCAATAAGAACAGTGGGATGACTATGAGATTCTGCTCCTTTGCTCTGCTGGGAACAAGAGGGTTCTGATACCAACTTGGCTCCAAGGTAGCAGAAAAGAGGAAAAATCACTAGTAGGATCTCAGCAGAAATCAGAACATGTTATATAAAAGGCTGAAATTTCATTTTAGGATTAACTATTGTGGGTTAAGAGCCATCGCACTGGGGGATTTACAGCCCCTCACTTTACCTTTGTAATTTGCTCTACCCTTATTTTGTAATATAATTTTTGAAGGGCCACAGAGATACAAAAGTTTCTTAAAACTAAAATGACTGCATGTACTAGTTAATTTTTTTTATTGTGATTACTACCTTAGTGAATGTACTGCTGTAATATTTGGCTATAAAATCCAAGGAGTATTTAAGTATTTCACTTAAATTCACTTATTCAAAATTAGCTAGACCTTTTGAATAATACAATAAAGATCCACCTGTTCAATGGAATAAGTACTAGGAGACTTGTCTTCTACAGCAGCTTTCAGAGAGATCCTTTTTGCTGCAGATGTTTTCATGAGATAAAGACTGCCTGGCTGCGGGTGAATATTTTGCCTTTGTTTCTTTCTAATTCTCATCTCTTGCAGATTTCTGGCACAGTGAAGGTTTGCAATAATTTCCATCAAATCTGCTAGGAAAAAAAACACCACACATCAAATCTTGTTTCAATTGTGTGTTAATTTAGGATATGAACTCATTTCAATAAAAGCAAGTGGGTAACAAGCATGATTTTTTTAGCTAGCATAATGGTTTTTAGAATTTGCCATACAGCAAACATACAGAATCAAAACTATTTAAGAAGTATCATTCATTGAAAACATTTTAAAATGTTTAATTCAATGAGTGCATTTCAAAGTTAAACACTTTTATTCTAGCATCTATGTTTGTTTTTGTTGAAAACATTAAAATAGAAAGTAGTCAATCATTTCTGAATCTATAATCTTGAGATTTTAAAAAGAAGTGACCTTTTCCTTGTAAACAATGGGCCTAACTCTGCAAACACTTATAGATGTGTATAATGTATGTATTAGTCCCATTGAAGAAATTTGGACTACTCACATAAGTGAAGTTACACATGCTGACTGGGATTTTCAAAAAAGCCTAAAAGAGGTAAGCCCAACTCCCACTGAAAGCTGACTACCTAATTCCCTTATGCCTCTTGGAAAATGCTGGCCATGAGCGTTTGGCAGGATTGGACCTAAATTTTAAAAACATTGGCAAACAAAATAAAAGTACGTACATACGTACATAAATAAAACATACTAGAAGTGACCATTCTATACAGCGCCTAGAATAATGTATGCTAAACAAAAGTATATAACCAAATGTTAAATGAAATTCAAATAGCTGTCACACAACATATTTTCCAAGAACTGCTGTGTCCAAAGGTATAGCAAGTCCTTGACTGACTTTCAAAATGTACATATAAATGAAAATGCAGCATTATGAATATCACAGACCAAAATCAATCAAATATTGAAAAAAGTTTTTTACTTTTAAATTTCTATTATCTAATGCTCCTATGTATAGGTTTAAAAATAAAAGCAATAAACTCTCAATAATATGCAAAAAGCTTCAAGGTTATATTCAAACAATTACTGCTCACAACAGATAAATGGTCAAAAACGTTTGCCTGAAAATACCTGAATCACCATCTCCATTATCTCCTAAATTACATGCTGTAACTTGGTTGGTGCAATCTTTCTCCTCTGACTGATAACCTTCAGTCTCTCCAGTATTTGGTTGAATTGTGACATCTTTTAGTTCTTTATCTCTATTCATATTCTTATTAATCAATGAGTCAAGTCTTTTGCTGCCATGCTGCTCATCTGTAGAAACATCTGTCTTAACTTTGAAAGGTGGCACAAAAGTTTTGGCAGTTTTGCTTAATACAGGCAGATTTTTTCTTTTATCACTTTCTTCAGCAGAAATCTTATTAAATGGAGTAAAAAAACCTGATGTACCACTTAAAGACTGTCTTAACATATGATGCTGAAAAATGTCAGATTTAGATTTAAATCCTTTAAAACCCTGGTCTGGTATAGTAAGATTAGGATTCTTGACTTCTTGTCGTTCTTTAGTAGCACTGTATAGAGAAAAATATTGAACAACATATAATTGAGCTTGGCTATCAGTAAATTTTCATACAAAACCTAACAAAGTTTGTCATTCTATATAATTTTCTTTCTTTAATCTAGTAGCCTCCCATTTAGTAAATAACTTTCAATTATATTCACATAAAATAATTCTTAGAACTAGCTAATTCTTAGTAATAGCTTTATTACTTCAAAGAAATCAGGTTGCCTAATACATTTTATATCTATGGAAAAATAAAATCTGAACACAGATGTCTAATTTCAATGGAATATTGCAGCATTTTTATATTAAGGCAAAAATGTAAATGATGTTTCAGTATAATTTAAATTAAAATTGATTAGCATTTTTTTAGATAATTGTGTAGCAAATTACTAGTAGTAAGATTAAAATCAATCCACAAGAACATATTCACCCCATATTCTGTGAAGCAGTTCTTTAGAAATAAATCTTAAATTATACTACACGTTTTTTTCTTACCTGAAAGGAACACAAGTTTCAGGTTTTAAAGGAATATGGTACATAAACTTCCTTCTGTCTTTCATTATGCCTAAAAAATAATTAAAACATAGTATGTTTCAATGGCACATGTGATGTTTCTGGAACATATTAGAGATTTTGTGTGTGTGTGTATATATATATATATATATATAAAAAAAATACACACAAGTCTACAGAGTCAATAAACAGTTTTCTTTCCTTTTTTATTTTTTAAGAAAATGAACTGATTTCATATAAAATCCTCTTTGTTTTTAAGAGACCAATATTTAGGTCTCCTTGGTTACCATTAGTGAGTGAAAAGTAAGTTTTGCTGTACTGACAAGTGAGCTCAGATATGCTTCCCAGATCCAAAACCTGCACAGCTACTATTATTGAGAGAGCAGTTCTTGTTATTAGAACTCCCATGCCCGCCTAACAGCGCTCCTAGAAACCAGCAGCAAAGCCTCCTTTGGCATAGATCTGTGGGCAGGTCTACACTACAACCGGGATTGACGCTCTGAAATCGATCCACCAGCGGTCGATTTAGCGGGTCTAGTAAAGACCTGCCAAATTAACTGCAGATCACACTCCAGTTGACCCCTGTACTCTACCCCAATGAGAGAGAGGGATAGCTCAGTGGTTTGAGCATTGGCTTGCTAAACCCAGGGTTGTGAGTTCAATCCTTGAGGGGGCCACTTAGGGATCTGGGGCAAAATCAGTACTTGGTCCTGCTAGTGAAGGCAGGGGGCTGGACTCTATGACCTTTCGGGGTCCCTTCCAGCTCTATGAAATAGGTATATCTCAAAAAAAAAAAAAAAAAAAAAAAGTTAAGTCGACAGGAGATTTTCTCCCATCGACCCCCCCAGTGTAGACCCCGCGGTAACTATTCATGCAGCTGGAGTTACGTAGCATAGGTCGACTTACCGCAGTAGTGTAGACATAGCCTGTGTCTCTTCACCTGCCTGCTGCTAGAAACCCCCTGGTCCACAGGCATTCTTTCTGACTGGCAATGTTAAGCCCTGCTATATTTCAGATTAGCTCAATAGTAGACAGCTTAGAATTTTCACATCTCAGTACTTTAGACACGTGTGAATACATCTTACAGTAATTATTTTTTGTCTTTTGGTCAATTTTATAGCTGGTCTAGCTCAAACTAATGGTGCCAAAGAAATCCTAATACATCCTTTTTAATGTCTACATGAAGCCACTGGGTGGGATGCAAACTGGGGGAGACCACAATCTCACATCAGCATTATGCAAATGATCCCTGGCTTTGCTTCCAGTGCAGAAGGCATAACTAGTATCCTCTCCCAAATATCACAATATGTGGCTGGCTGCAATCAGTACCGGGATTAAAGATAATTGGCAGAAACTCAATCAAGGCAAGATGGAAGGGATGCTAGTAGAATTTGTAAAATGCTTCCAAGAGCTATCTACTGCTATCAAATCACACGCTATTAAAGGAGTCTGCTTCCGGGTCATCAGTTGGTCAATACACTATGGGCGTTTTTATACTCCTCACTGATTCTAAAGTTTCAAGTAACTGCCACTTTGAAGAATGCCTTCTTCCACCTATTAAGTGCTATAAAATTGTCAGATGACAATTTCATCACTGTGATACATGCTTTTGTGACCTCCAGAGTGGATCACTGCAACTTTGTACATCTAGATAGGATGACAGTCCTTAAAAAAGATCAGTTAATCTAATTAATTTGCAGCCTCCCTCCTTACCAACACCAGGTGCCAAGAGCACATCCGAAGAAGTGGGTTGTAGCCCACGAAAGCTTATGCTCTAACAAATTTGTTAGTCTCTAAGGTGCCACAAGTACTCCTGTTCTTTTTCCCAGTGCTTTGGTCACTACACTGACTCCCCACAAAATACCATGTCAGGTTCAAAAGGGAGCTAGATAGAATCATGAAAGATAGGTCCATCAATGGCTACTAGTCAGGATGGGCAGGAATGGTGTCCCTAGCCTCTGTTTGCCAGAAGCTGGGACTGGGTGACAGGGCATGGATCACTTGACGATAACCTGTTTGTTCATTTCCTTTGGGACACCTGGCATTGGCCACTGTCAGAGGACAGGATACTGGGCTTGATGGACCTTTAGTCTGACCCAGTATGGCCGTTCTTATGTTCTTGGACCCAGTCTTCAAGGTCCTCCATAAAAATGTCTCAAGGTATCTAAAAGAGCATCACTTTGGGCTGTTAAGATCTCTCTGCAGCTATGTTCCTCAAAGACTCTTAGGTGTTAATATGTTTTAACTCAGACCTCCAAATTTTTATGTAGAAATAATATACAATTTTACATAAAAATGAACCTATTGGTAAGGTATCCTCATCTTACTGAGGTTGCAGTTTGAGAGTCTGAGTAAGATTTTGATGTACTGGATGTATGCACTGTGGATGATTGCATGTTGGAAGTGATAAATTTTTATTTTTTTTTTTAAATAAAGGTGAGCTGCGAAGATACTTCAGTATTATATTTGTGTGGTAAGGCATCTGATTTCAGGTTAGCACAGATGTTAATATTGCTTAAATGGTATTTCCTTGATTTTTCATGTGTGTTGATGGGAAAAGCGCTTACGCAATCTTAATTCATTAACTTTTTTGTGTTGGTTTATTCAAAAGAGAACTATAAATGGCACTTGATATGACAATTTACTATATCATATATAAACAAGAAAAATAAAATTACCATCTGGAGTGCTTTTTGAAGCTTTCAAACATTTGTGGGGATTCTCTGTTCTGTCAAATTCAGGTAATAGTTGTCTTTTAATTGGAGGTTCTCCTGAAAAATAAATTCCGTACACTAATTTAAAAAAATAATTTTCTCTTAAGTTCAGTATCTCTCCCACTATAACATAGTAGCTGAACTTCTAAATTTATCATTTAAAGAGTTGTGTCAAACTGAAATTAGAAACTTTACAGACCACACTTCCTGAATTAAAATGTCTTTTCCATTTAGTACAGATGTCTTTTCCCACAATTTGGCTTCTTCTATTTAGTAATCAAAGCAAAGAGAAGGATGTAAAATAGCAGAATGCAGTTTGTTTAGGGTTCTGTTATACACATATATCATGCCTGTTTCAAATACCTTGATTATTTGAAATACACCTCTACCTCGATATAACGCTGCCCTCGGGAGCCAAAAAATCTTACCGTGTTATAGGTGAAACCGTGTTATATTGAACTTGCTTTGATCCATCGGAGTGCACAGCCCCGCCCCTCCGGAGCACTGCTTTGCTGCGTTATATCCGAATTCGTGTTATATCGGGTCGCGTTATATCGAGGTAGCGGTGTACTGTTACACTATGTAAAGTGTTTTGGAAAAAATCACTGCCAAAACTGAACATGATAAATAATTTTAAGTTTGAATATAAAGTAAAGAGAGAAATTTTTCAAAAATCTTTAAAGAAGAATATTCCAAATCTGACTCACACTGTTACCTTAGGCACTATTATATATCCTTATTACCATAGTATTAGCAATTCACAAGGTGAAGAGAAATGTTTCCTTAAACCCTCCCAACTAAAAACCAAGGTCAATTTTATAAGAAACTGCTGACTATCCAAACACTTAATTAAAAGACATTTAAACAAAAAGTTTTTATTTACGTTTGCTTTTGCATATCTATAAAGCAGCTTTCCTACAGGGCTAGTGATGTCAGTGCAACCTACACATTGTACTAATGTAGGGAAATAGCCTGTGTATGTGGAAAGATTAGCAAAGTTTTATCAGCTTTGGGGTTTTCTGTTTAGGGGGTGTGACAAAGTTCCCCCTCCACCTTGGTGGGTCCTGCGCTTATTGGCAGATTTGGTCGCCTCAGCGCTCTTCCCCTCTGGTGGAACCCACAGTCCGGGTCAACACTTCCTATGTTTGATCAGGAGTTGGGAGGTTTGGGGGGAACCCAGGCCCGCCCTCTACTCCGGGTTCCAGCCCAGGGCCCTGTGGATTGCAGCTGTCTATAGTGCCTCCTGTAACAGCTGCATGACAGCTACAACTCCCTGGGCTACTTCCCCATGACCTCCTCCAAACTCCTTCCTTATTCTCACCACAGGACCTTTCTCCTGGTGTATGATAACGCTTGTACTCCTCAGTCCTCCAGCAGCACACCCTCTCACTCTCAGCTCCTTGCGCCTCTTGCTCCCAACTCCTCACACTCGCACCACAAACTGAAGTGACCTCCTTTTTAAACCCAGGTGCCCTGATTAGCCTGCCTTAATTGATTCCAGAAAGTTCCTGATTGTTCTGGAACCTTCCCTGTTACCTTACCCAGGGAAAAGAGACCTACTTAATCTGGGGCTAATATCTCTGCCTTCTATCACTCTCCTGAAGCCATCTGGCCTGACCCTGTCACAGGGGTTATAGCTCTTTCTCAGAACTACACTAAATACTATCAAAACATTCTTGTCAAATCAGTTTAAATGGTTAAAACCTTTTCCAGAAGTGATGGATCCTGATGTTTAATTTGCAAACTTTTTTCCTGTCTGGCTCTATTATGTAGCATTGTTGGGAGTGCTTCTAAAACGTCATACAATAGATACTTTGTTGGAGACTTCTTTGTGGACAATATGCCTGATTCACTCCATGGCAATATCTATGGGGGAGCATAAACTACTATAGACCTTGGAGCAAGAAATCCACAGGAAACCCTAAAAGTAGCTTTGGAGAGGGTGTGACTAAGGGCTAGTCTACACTGGCAATGCTAAAGCACTGCTGCGGCAGTGCTTTAATGTGGCTTGTGTAGTTGCGGCAGAGCCGCTGGGAGAGAGCTCTCCTAGTGCTCTAAAAAAACCCACCTCCACGAGAGGCGTAGCTACCAGCGCTGGTGCACTGGTGCTTTACAGCGCTGAAACTTGCTGCGCTCAGGGGGGTGTTTTTTCACACCCTGAACGAGAAAGCTGCAGCGCCGTAAATTGCCAGTGTAGACAAGCAGGCAGGTAGACCTGTAGGCAGGTAGAGATGTCCTAATTCAGACATCCATGTAGGAAGCGCTTCCACCAGTGGAATCCCTATGAAATCCTGCCACAACTGAAAGCTATTCTCCACTGATGAGACACTAAATAATGAAGGTAGAAACACTACCTGTCCTTTTCTGGGGTTGAATACCCTTTAGACACAGCTAATTAGATTTGCAGAGAGAGAT
This sequence comes from Terrapene triunguis, assembly GCF_002925995.2. Lineage (NCBI taxonomy): Eukaryota > Metazoa > Chordata > Testudines > Emydidae > Terrapene > Terrapene triunguis. The sequence goes on along the minus strand of NW_020664492.1, from coordinate 7,594,038 downwards.
ACAATTAGCACTTGCCTGCTCCCAGGAGGAAAGGGCTAGCGTTCTGGCCCCCTATGGTGAAAAGTTAGAGTCTAACACAGCTTTCAGGTGACAGCGGTAACTTTCATAAATATTAGCCAAAAAAATCTGCAGCTTTTGAATTATGCTAATTATTAAAGTATGGTTTGTGCTCCATAACAAGAGTCCTGCTCGTGCTCCATCTGAAATCAATGGATAAGTTATCACCAATGTCAAGGAGAGTTTTGACACTGAAATCAAGGAGAGCAGGCTCAAGCTTTAGATTACTTAAAATCAGCTTAAACAAGTTATATTGCAAAGTGCTCTAAATTATTTAGAAATACGAAATTAAATGCACTTACTGGAATTTAAAATAACACCTACCAAGTGAGGTTTTTTCTTCCATGCGTCTTTTCCCAATTCTCATATTTAATGGACAGTTTTTATCAATCTTTCTACAAAAAAAGAGGGATTTTTTTGTATTATTTTCTACTCCAAAATCAGTGAGTTTATCATCTTCCATAAAAGCTTTGGCACTTTCTACTGCTTCTGTTTCCAAGTATTTTTCTGAACTTTGGGAGCATGTAAGATGATAAACATCCAGCTTTGTTTTAGTTGGAGCATTGCATGAAACTGCTTCAGCTTCCATTTCCATCCTACTTAGACCGTGATGCTCTTTTTCAAAAAGCTGAGTCTCCTCTGAAAGTGTAAAACTGTTTAATAGAGTTAGGTGCTTATCCTTCTCACTGTGAGGTGCACACACAGGTATTTTAATATTGTAAATGTTTTGTAAAGGCATTTCAACAGGACAGCTGTTTGTTAAGTCAAGTTCTTCATTATGAGTATCCTGGATTTTGGGTTTTAAAGAGGCTTCATCTACTGCTTTGGTTGCACCAACATAATTAACAGAAGATTTTAGGGCTGTAACAGGATCTTGTCTTGAACTAAGTTGATCTGCAAAGCAGTATTTGCTGTTGGCAGTGTCATCGAACACCTGCTTCACTTTCAGAAAAGCATTTTCAGAAACTAGCACTTGCTTTCCACTTGCTGTGCTGAATCCAAAAGTAGCATTTGAAATCAGTTTGGGGTTTGAAATTTTTTTTTCTTGTGATATTGCTACCTCAGATTTCCTAAGTGCTGAAGTACTTCCTATTCCAACAAACTTTCCAACTTGGTCTCCAACTGAAGATGCATCATAATCACATTTCAGTTCTGATACACATTGTTGATCTGATGAATTATTATTTTCAATTTCAGAAAAGAGACTTCTAGCTTTCTTTAATGAATCTTCTGATAACTGTACAGGTTTACCACTTGCTGTGCTAAAAAAAACATAATTACCTGTAGAAAAGTCTGACTGATGATGATTTAGTTTATTAGGAGATTTACATAGGCCAGAAAATGTGTCATTCACCTGAAAGCATGATGTCTGAGGATTTGGCTCAGACCCAGTATCAGATTTATTTCTATTGTGCTGTAGTGCTTGTTCATCTTCATAGTTGTTCTCATTTACATTGGGAAAATGGCATGTAGCTGAATTATAGGTCTCACTCTTGTCTACATTTGAAGAGTTAGCAGAAGTAGGGCACTTAGCACTGTCCAAGGTCTCAGAGCAATTTGCTGCAATTTCATTTTGATTAGTTTCTGATTTAGTCTCAGTGTTCTGTTTCCTAGATTTATCACAGTTTTCTGAAAACATTTGTCGGACTCTCTTTAGTGCATCATAGGAAACAGCGACTGTTTTACCTCTTGCTGTATTGAATGCAACAAGTCCATCCTTAGAAAACTTTGAATTGGAGCCTGCCACTTCAGTGGCTGAGATTTTCAAAACATTCTTGGCATCCAGAAATTTTAAATCACAGTTTTGATTCACATAACTCTCATTCTGAAAAGTTTCTTCAGAACTAAGTAAGTTGTTTCTGTCTGCAGTGAGACTTACTAGTGGCTGATCCTGAGAAACACTATCCGTATTTTCTGGGAAGCAGTTCACATCATGGCTTGAATCATTTGAATGTTGAAAGTCAGACCCTTTACTATCGTCTTTTAAATGAAAAGAGCAATGTTCGTCCCTGTGAGTTAAGTAAAGGGAATCGTTTTTTATTTTGTTATCCTTTACAGTTAAAATATTTTTCATATTTATGTAAATGGGATGTTCTGCAAGAATATCTGATACTTCTTTTAAATGCAAATCTGTAGCAATCTGGTCATTAGCAGAAACAATTAATGTACTTTTTGAGCCATCATTTTTTCTTGGTGAATTTTCCAGATTTCCCTCTGCAAACAACTTTCTTGCCTCACATAAAGATGCCTCACTTGGGGAATCGTTTTTGCTATTTCCAGTATAAAATCCTAAACCTGACTTTCCAATGGCCACACAAACAGGCTTTTTTGAAAATGAAGTTTCTGAATGTTCTTCAGGTTCTTTGTCCAAATTAGCAGATAAATGTACCTCTACTGAAAGTTTTTTCACAGTTTCAACATCCACAGGTTGTTTAATTAGACTATCATCTAATATCTTTTTAGGTGGATTATCAAGTTCTTTAGAAACAAGGTTACCTGTAAGGTTAAGCATTTCTTGATAATATTTGGGAGTGATTTCTGCAAATAACTCACAATCTTTGATAAAGTCTTTGTTATATTTCTTTTTTTTAAAAGCCTGAATCTCAGAGTCCTCAAAATTACCACTATTATGCTTATTTTCTAGGAAAATATTTTCTTCTGCAAAAATTTGTTTTGCTTTGGTCAAAGATTCATCAGTAATTATAACTCTCTTGCCACTAGCAGTATGGAAACTTGTCATATTGTTCTGTTTTATATTCTTGATTTCAAAATCTGTGTCTTGTTGGATGGAGACTTGTTGATGGTAAGAGCCTATTTTGGATTTGTTTTGGTTTACATTAATGTTTTTTTTTACAGAAGTAGCATCTATTCCTTTCATGTTTACACTATTTCTCATTTCCCTATTGGAATTTGATGAAATATTATCCAGCTCTTTTTCTGTGCACGTTTCAAACAAATGGAGTTTATCCAATGGTGCTTGGGATACTGATATATTACTGCGAGATGCAGTTTGAAAATCATCTAGATTTTTTATCTTTTGTTCATTTTTATTAGGATCCAGTTCTGTTTCATCTGAAATATTTAAAGTTAATATTTCTTCAGTTTTAGACACTTCGCTCAAACATGTTAGGTCTGACAAACCTTCTTGTAAACTATACTGAGACTGAGTGTAACTCTTTTTTTTTTTGGAGATGTTCAGAGTCTGATTCTGGTTTTCACTAGATGACAGACCATTTTCCATCTTATGTCTAGAATATTTAATAACTTTTAAATTATTAATTTTGGTACTACTAGAAATACAATCATTTTCAACAATATTTTTTGTACTTTTCCCCTGATTTTCTTTATATAGTTGCATAAATGTATTAATATTTTCTTCATTATTTTTCAGTGTATTTTGGTATTCAACATTTGCATCTTTTAAACTTTCTCCACAATAGTTGTCTTTTTCTGTCAAACATCCGGAAACATTCCTTCTAGAAGTCATGTGTCTATTAGAATAACCACTTCTGGCATTCATCTCTATGGATTTAAACATCTCACCATCATCATCCAGGTTACTGAACAATTTTGCAGCTCTCATCAAAACCTCATTAGAAATATTCATTTTTTTGCCTCCAGCTGAACTAAACCCTCCAAAATTAGAAAAACTGTCCTGTGTAGGTACTGAAAAACTTGGGACAAGAGGTGTCTTATTTGCATTTCTGTGTAAGTTAGTAGAGGTAACTTCATGGTTATTTTTCTGGAAAATATCTCTCTCTTCTTTTACATTACCCATCATTGTAGACTCTTCATTTGTGTTGGTATGCTTACTGGATTTATCATTTACTCTTTGGACTTCAGTTTCAAAAGAGTCATCAAAATCAGCATCTTGCCACATAGCAGAAATATTCTTCAAGTTAGTTGTTTCATTTGTATCTACATATCCAGACAGTTCAGAGCTATTATTTTGCACCATATTACTTTGCTTTCTAAATTGTGTAAATTCAAACTGACTATTTGTTTCTTCCAGTATGTTAGAAAGTTCAGTAATTTCAGCTTCTTGGCTTGCTGTCAAGGTTCGGTTTAGTTGAGGTTGTTGATTTCTAGGCAAGTTTTGAAGAGATGAATCTGTGCTTTCAGGCAGGATACCTTGTGCATTCTTAGGTTCAACAAGACTTGCCTGTGAATCAAAACCATGGGAATAGTTACTGTCCAATTTATTATCCACAACTGGAGAAATCTTAACATTTTCCTTTGTAATTTGATTTGAAATGTTTTTGATCCCGTCTCTGGAAAAGTCTTCAAGACACTCACCTTCCATATCTTTGAACAACATTTTGCCTTTTGTAATGCTATTTTCAGAGAGTTTTATCTGCTTATTAGAAGCAGTTTGGAAGCCACCAAAGCTTTCATTTAAGCTATGGCCATTAAAACTTGCGTGTCCTGACCATTTCTCTTTGTCTTTTGGGTTTTCTTTTGACTCGATGTCTAAACATAAAGGTTTTTTTGAATATAAATCTTTATCTGATGCAACATGTTTAGAAGGAAGTTTGATCACCTTCTTTATGCAATACTTATCTTCTATATTAGGCTCTGGTTCTTGTGTAATAAAGCCTGAGACTATTTGTTCAGGTCTCATTTTTAATGCAAGCTCTGGCAAGGTAGATTTCTCAGAAATTACTACCTGTAATGAACCACAGTCTTTGCTATCAAACAGTTTTTTGCCACTTTCTATAGTTACAGTGTTTTTGTTAGCAGCTGTTTGAAGCTTATTTTCATCCTTTTCAATTGACTCGGTTTCTTGATCAGCAGCTATAACTTTTGAAAATGGAACTGTATCTATTTTTCTCTCTCTGTTTAAATTAGTGCTAGAATTTTTATATGGCTGAATTACCAAAGGTGGCAGACTTACAGCTTTGCATTCATCTATTGCCAAATGGCCTGTAACATCATTTTTGTCTCCTGATCTGTTTTTATTGCAACAAATACTACTGTTCTTACTTATACCAAGGTTAATTTCATTCAAAGTATCACTGAAGTGACAATTTTTCATAGATACTGGCTCTTGTTCCATTTCAACCAAATGTTCATCATCACTAGACGGCTCTCCAGGTTGATCCTTAAAAATCTGAAGTATAACAGTGTCATTATTTGGATTAACATTCGTATGCACATCCATCTCATCTTTCTTTGGGCATTGAACCACATGTTTAATCCTACCAGAGTCCATTTTGGAATGCTTTGTTGCTAGGAGGCAAGCTGTAGCTACAACTTTATGCTTTACACGCAAAACATTTCTATTGTTTGAAGAAACCACTAAATATTCTTTCGGAGTATTAGACGTTTCTGAGCAATCTAATGATGAAGCAGGCTGATGTTCCCTGCTATTATTTTTTAATGCATCTTTCAAGTCTTGATGTATCATTCTGTTATTGAAAGAACTATTAGGTGAGTTATCTATTCTATCTGCTCTTGTGGCATATTTGCTCAATAGCATGGAATTTTCCTCAGTATCTGACCGCAAATACTTTCTCTCAGCAGAAGAAACCAAAAGATCTATAAGAAAATGAAAAACATTGCAAAATAGTTAGACATGTCAATAAATAGAAGACACAAAGCAGTTCTCACTTATTCAAATAAACTGAAGTTAATTAACTTAGCCCTTAAATACAACTTCGGCCCCAATTCTGTAAACATTTGTGCACATGCTTAATTGTATTACCATGAGAAGTCCTATTGATTTCAAGTGTGTGTTTGCAGGATCGGGGCCTTATATGCTTTAATCATGGTCTGACAATTGACTTTACCATGAACAGAAATCAGTAGCCTTCAGTTAAAATACCATGAGTTGTAATCACAAATCAAGTAATGCTTTTGTTAAAATAGAGGAATAGGTGTTCCCCTTGTGAAGTCCAAGCTCATGGATTCTGTGGTAAGAGCATCACATGAGGCGAGATCCTTAACTCCCCAGTCTGAACTAATTATTTTGGGAAAATTCACAGCTTTTGAAAAGAAATTATGTACATCACAACAGGTGTACAACTTACATTAACCCTGGCAGATTTTTTTTAAAGTGTTTTAGTGCTCCTGAAAGGTACCAGATGGAAAGGTCTGGAGATCCAAGCCTTCTAGCTATACATAAAGGATGCAATGGTAGTACAATGTTCCCCATATTGTTCCACTAATGTTCATCAACCCTGACCTACAGACACTATCTCTAGAATATTCCATGCCCATTCAGTCACCTCTGGCAACAGTGAAAAAAAAGTTGTCAGCTCTGACAATTTATTTGAAGTGGAAACTTTTCTTCTAGAAACTAGACTGAGATCAATACATTTCACATAAGCTAACCAGACTGTTTTCAAATGGTAATATCTTTCTGTCACTATTTATTATCATCAGATCCCATTACCAATCTTATGAATTACAGTTTCCTTCAGAACGATACTTCTTCATCTGAATTGTGAAGGGGAAGTAAGAGGTAAGTTTAATTACAAAAAACGTCAACTAGTGAAAATAATTAGAAGACATACCTTGATCCTCATTATTGGCTGTATCAGGACCTTTAAAGGTACATGATTCAAATTCTGAATGAGATGATGCAGAATGACTAGAGGAACCTGTTTTTATTTCTTTCTGGACTTTTCCCTCTTGATACGGGGAAGCATTGTTTATTGTATAAATAAATCTTTTTGGTCTCTTTTTCAAGCTGGATAGCACACTCGTGCTTTTCAAGCCAGATCTCCTGGGGGTGTTTTCATTGTTTGTTGACCATTTTGTGCCATCAGGATTATTTGGAGTTGAAGCATTACATATAACAGGGTGAGAGGTAACATCAGTTATGGAAGATTTAGAATGTTCCTTTAAATGTTTATGAAAGCAGCTATGGACTTCTGGGTACTCTGTAAAGTTTGTATTTTCCATTAAGGAACTACAGTCTAAAAAGTTAACTTCAGAAACCTTTTCAGCTGCACATCCTTTCACTAACGGTGGATCCTGAACACTCAGAGAGACAGAATGCATTAGAGAGGTTTCAGAGGTTGAGTACTTTTCATAAGTTTTTGTTTCATTCTCTATGTGTTCTGACCAATTGATATTCAACAGCTTTTCTGCTTTTATTAGACTTGAAGTGTTCAGTAAAGATGTTTCAAAAGTACTGAAGTTAGCATGTTCCTTGGTCATAAGTGCTAATTTGCCTTCAGATCTTTTCTTGCTACAGACACTGGATGGTGAATAAGTATCACGGGCGGATATTTTTTCCAGCTGTGTTACATCTAAACCAGATAAGTTCAGCTGAGACCATTCAGAGGTTAAAGAAGATGGCATATCCTCCCTTGTAAATTTTCTATTCTCGTCGGGCTTCTGTATGCTATTATTTGGTATGTTAGTTGTAAATAGCTCACACCTAGGAGAATCCAATTCTCTTTCACACCTTAAGCAAGCATCTTTAAAATTCCCCATCACTTCATTAGTCTGCTGAAGTAAAACAGATGGCATTTTATCAAAGTGTGTTTTCGTAGTCCAGTTGGTTGTTTTCACTTCTTGTAGATGTTTGCCACTAGTATGACATACAGAAAAAACATGTTCCCCTGCATCTGGCATATCTATGGTCATTTCATGCATTTCTCCATCTTCCAGGGCATTTCGTGCCATTTTGTTCCCATCTGACTTAATGGAAACGTGAAATCTATCTTCCAAGCTATTCATCTCACCAAATGAGCCATCTAACATCTTCTCCAGCTCTGTAAATAGTTAAAAAACAGGATTATTGAAAATATCTTAGAAACACTACTCTATTTCTATCATACAGTCTGCAGACTGAATTTACTCCTGCTGTTTCCCTCCCAATACTGACCCTTTGCGTCAGTTTGGAGATATAGTGGTATCCACAGCAGGAGTGCTCTCCAGTGGCCAGCATTTGCTGCTATGGATAGGAGAGAGGAGACAAGGGGCAACAATGCAGATATCTCTTGCCTCCTATGGATTGCAGTGGACCAACAAGTTTTGAGGATGGACCTCCTGGCTTCTTCTACCGGGGGAAGGGAAAGTGTGAATGTCCCATAGACAGAAAAATTAGTAGAAAACTCCACAAGATAAATTTCTGTATTTGTCTCCTATGCAAGTTATACCATGCAGGGGACAATGAAGGACCTACAATTAAATCCAACGTTTTATATTTCCCCCTTCCTTTGGGTCTACTGTTTGCAGTTAATGGAACAATAATTTAACAGGAAAAATGTGGTCTATCATGACCATTCTCAATGCACAATATTATAGCATTAAAAAAAAGATTAGGAAGACAACCACAGGTTCTTCTTTTTATAACTATTTAGGAAGTTTTAAAAAGGTTACAAATCACTGCCCTATAAATATTAGAAAAACAATATTTACAACAATGCACTTATCTTTTTGTTTAGAGAAACATTACAGAATAATATAGTCAACTGTCTCTATTGGCAGGGATATTACCATTACCATATTAAAGAGTGAGCTTCTTTACACCACCCACCACACTTGTTTCTGGGGATTTTGTTAAATAAAGTGAAAATACTGATTCTACTCATACTTATCAAACTAGGTGCGTCTATCAAACATTAATATTAAAAAAATTGGACAGATGTTGGTTTTTGCAGGTGAACATACAAATAAATGTTAACCAAATATCTATGTATATATTTGTCCTTTATTTTGCTTGGTAACTGATGCATTTTTCCATAACAACCTCCTATATATTTTAACCATTCCACTTTCAGTTAGTAGTAGTCTAGCAGCTACTCGCAGATAAGATTAATTTTTCATTTCTTTGAGCATCATTTCCATTAGGAGGTCCCAAGAGAATTAACAAGGGATCATTTTACAATAAATATCCCACAATTTGTAATATTTGATTACGACTCACATCCCAGTACACCTCTACCCCGATATAACACGAATTCGGATATAACGCGGTAAAGCAGCGGTTCGGGCGGGCAGGGCTGTGGGCTGAGGCAGATCAAAGCAAGTTCGATATAACGCGGTTTCACCTATAACGCGGTAAGATTTTTTGGCTCCCGAGGACAGCGTTATATCGGGGTAGAGGTGTACTTTCTGATGACTAGACATGTCCATACAAAGAGTGCATAAAATTACCTCTTTGACCACAATTTCTCCAATATGTATCTCCATTCAGTTTACATTTATTTATTTTAACCTAACACTGAAAGTGTCTTAAAAGTCTTTTTTTTATTACTCCAGAGTGAGGTTCCATGTCCTCTTTTCCATATCAAAGCCCATTCCCCTGGTGTAACTGTCTATCCAAATCCTGTTTCCATGGTGTCATATATGGATATTAGGAAAGTTGTCCGCAAAGACTGATCTCAATTAGGAAACAAAAAATATAACTAATCAGCCAGAAGCCAATCACTTCTATTACACTTAACTTTCTCCATAGAAAAGTTTTACTAGAAAGCTGAGAAACAGGATGCCTAATCTGAAGGTACTGATACCATGGGAGAGTGAGGCAATTAAAATTGGTTTTGATTTCTAAAAAAGTTCTTTAAAAAGTTCCTTTGATGAACAGCAGGCCAACTGTATGTACTCCATAGCTCTCCCAATCATTGAAAACTCTGATTTGTAATTTGGGTTAAAATACGGATTATTTACTATGGATGTCATGGGTGAAAGTAAAGATCTTATCTCTGATTCTATCCCAAACCCAGAGAGTAGCATTTGCTAAAGAATATGTATAAATTTCTAGAGGGCATGATTTTTAAAAAATTAATCTATGGTAGCCTAGTAAATTTACATGGTCACAATTTTTTTGTTCAGTTATGACCTAGTGCTTGGCTGAATTAGATTACTCCCAATCCATTATTTCTTTGAGCTGGCTGGCTTCTCCCTTCTCCACTTCAGACAGAGGAGGGAATTGAATCCAGGTCTCCCACATATCGACTGAGTGACTGAACCACTGGGCTAAAAGTTAGACAGAAGACAGCATCACCACTACATCCTCCTTTTCCCTCCCCAAAGTTTGTGAATGGCATCTAAGTGGGGTGCCATTGCCAGAAAATTCTCTAGAGTCTTCTGTCTTTATTTTTCCTACCCTCCTTTTCTTGGGTTTCACCATCTCTGATGATTTTTTTCAGCAGCTTACCATTAGTTTCTACCTCTGGAGTATGTTCTTGGGTGTCTGAGATTTGGATCTCTATCCCAAGCAACTCGAGTGTACTTTTTCCTTGGTTAGAGTCCCTCAGTGTGTACTTCTGATTTTGGAAACTGAATGAGAATTAAAATGGGAACCCCCATCTGTAGTGGATATCTGACCTCCTGAGTGCTGCTGTAATTTTCTCCAGCTCTCTCCTTTTTTTTTTTTAAAGTTAAGGGGCAAAGGTCTTGGAAAAATGGCATCTTGTGATCTTGTAGTATAAGCTCTCCATGCTCTCTGTGTTTTTCATAATTACATTTATTGATAATGACGACATTTAATAATCAGCACTCTAGGTCTATTACAAGGTTCAGATGGAAGGAACAGCATACCCAATCAGGTATCCTCATCCAGTATTTTCAGGCAACCCCTTAATTCCACTACCATTTCTCTTGTATTTTCTTTTTTGAAACTTTTTATTATGGCAAAATTACAATAAAACATTAACATACTACATCATATGTTACTTATGCAGGATCAGGTTAACATTCAAAGAGCGTGACTCCAGATTCTAGCTTGCTCGCAGGAGAGCCCTTCTCCTCTGAGTATGCTAAAAAGGGTGACCAAATTTCTAAATGCCTTTCCTCTTTTTGGTGCTTCCTCTTGTGGCAGTGTTTTCTTTACAAGGAGAGTCCATATTTTGCTATACCACAATTCTACAGAAGTCAGATTTTTCCAATCATGTGCAATACCAACTCTTAGTGCTAACAACAACAAAAATAATGTGTGTTCTGTTTAAAATGTAGATCTTTTTCTGGAGCATTAAGTAAGCAGGTCAGGGGACCACACGACACTGGCATTTTGTCAGAAGATTAATCTTTTTAATAATTTCCTCACAAAACCATCTAATTCCTGGACACAACTACCATGCATGCAAATATGTTTCCTTTTCTCCCTCACCCCGAACAGAGTGCCTGCCTCATAGAAAAAAAAATTATGGATCTTAAATAGAGTCAAATACCATCTATACAGTCATAATATTTTTCTTTATGCGCTACACAAATTGAAGATATGTATCCCCTTTCCCATGCAGAGACTCACTCAGCCAGCTCAATTTCTTTGTCAAAATCCCTTAGCCATATTTTCATCTCAGCTGTTCTCTGAACAGCTTTTTAAATCAAAGTTGTACAGACGCTCACCGAGTTACGTAAACCCGACGTACACAAAATTGAGCTTACAGAAAAAGTTCCGTAAGCTAGAAATAGGAGGGGTTTTTTTTTCTTTTTTTTTGCGTAATGGTCATTCCGACTTACGCAACATTCGAGTTATGCAAGGCGTTCTGGAACGGAACGCTTGCGTAAGTCGGGGAGCATCTGTATATATCTTAGAAACAAACTTTTTATTGCAGCTTACTCCTGGGTCAACTCCTCAAATGGGGTTAATGGTCTGTATAGAGCCACCCTGTAACCAGATTTCGCAATAAAATGTTTGATTTGTACATATTAAAAATACAGGATTTTATATTATTTACATATCTCTTGATAGGATTCATATCAAGACCCAGGAACCACTATCCAAACTGAGTAATCTCAGCTCTTACACGCTACAAATAGGAAATATTTGTGACTAGGGATAAATTCCTTATTATTAATTAAAGTAGCTAAGGGAAAGCGCCTCGGCAACAGGAATTCAAAAAAATTGTCCAAAGCTGCTAAGTCGGTCTGGATGAATGAGAATTTTGGGGCTTTTTCAGGTGACCTAAATTTATTTTTAACCTAACAATTACCATGAATAGCTATATTTGTGCATGAGTCTTGTTCAAGTTTTGCATGGTCTATTGTTAATGCAAATGATCTCATTTTTTAATTGTGATGCATAATAAATAAAAAAAATGAAAATCAGCCAAATGAGGGAACACTAGTCCACCCCACTTTGTAGGCTTTACAGAGCTTTAGAACTCAACCTTTGTCTTTTATATTTCCTTACAAATTTTAATAGCACATATTGCCATGTTTTAATGTCATGTAAGGGACACCAAAAGAGATGCACTGAAAAAAACCTAACAACTTTGGGAGGACAATCATCTTTACCGAGGCTACTCTACCTAGCCAAGAAATTTCATATTTTTTCCCATTTCTCCCAGTCTTTTATTTTTTTATTCCTCACTGGAGAATAATTTGCCTTAAAAAGATTTTTAAGTTTCTCCACAATATTTATTCCTAAATATTTTAAAGATTCCTTTACCTATATTAATTTACGTAGCTGACAACAGTTTGTTTCGACCCTTTCAGGAATATTAATTCCTAGCATTTCAGATTGATTTTAGTTTATTCTGAAACCTGATAGCTGCCCAAATTTCAAAATTAGTTGTTCTATAATTTTTAGCAAAGTTTCTGGATCCTCCAAATATAGCAAGACACTGTCAAGCATCCAAAGCTATATTGTGTTCTAATCCTGAAGGCATTTTAATGCCCTACACAAAGGGGCTGTTTCACACACATTGCAGATGGCTCCATTGCCAAAGCAAACTCATAGGGTAACCCTGTCTTATACCCCTAGACAAAGTAAAAGAAAAGGATTGATGACCAAAGCAGACATTGAAGAATGAGTACCTAGGTCTAATATTCCCCTATAAAACGGATTTCCAAAACCAAGCCATACCAAAATCTGTCTTAAGTACTATACTCCCACTCCAGCCTGTTGAAGGCTTTCTCAGCATCCAAAGAAAGCAGCACACAGGAAGAATTGCCAGAATTAATATTTTAGGTCAAATTCAGATCTCCTCTGATATTATCACATAGATGCCAGCTAGCAACGATCCCAGATTGGTCAGGGGAACATATCTGGGCAACATGACACTGTCACTGTGTCTCAGTGGATCAGAGCGGAGGATGCCAAATTCAGGACAAACTCACCCCAAACTGATGGTTATTCTATCATTAGACTATACCAAGCCAGTAACAAAGTGAACTTCTGTGTCACCACACTGATTAACAAGAAGTCAAAACTACAGTCTCCTTAAGCATTCCAGCCCTTGGCTCACAACCCAGACACTGGACTTTATGATGAGTGGTTACTGAAAACCAATTTAATCAAATAATATAGGGTCCTTCTAATCCCAAGGGATCAGCCTCTTAGCCAGGTCAATATATAACTCAGATCTTATGCAACAATCACACTGATGCCAATCCTTTAGTAACTAAAAACTAAAGGCTTAATAATAAAAGAAAAGAAGAGAGTTATAAATGGTTAATAGATCATATACATACAGGTCATTTGTTAGTGTTCATAGCTCAAGATCATAGCAGTGATGGAATAAACTGTGAGCTTGCAAAAGCCTCTCTGGAATTATCCAAACAGATTGGGGGTCAACAGTCCTTGTTTAGAGCTTCCTTGTTAGAAATCCACTCAAGAGAAATGAAGCAGGAAATGAAGATGTCTCAGGTACCTTTTTATATCCTCTGCCAAGTGCATGGAATTTTATTGTCTCAAACAAAGCTCACAGCCCAGGTGCCTGGAAAATTACTGGCTCAAGATGGCATTCAGGGCAATGGCGTAGCCACAGGTGGGCCTGGGTTGGCCCACGCAAATATCACTCCCTCTGCCCATGTCAGGCCGGCTCCATGGGGCTCTGGGACCAAAGCCCAGCTCCCTCTGCCCATGTTGGGCCAATCCGTGCTCACTCCCAGCACCATTAGTCACCATGCATTTTTCACAATCTTAATTACAGAGTCCCATGCATGATCCAAGCAACCGCTCCAGCTCACAGCGCATACCCAACAGCACCATGCACACCCCGCCCAGCTAATCCTCCCACTTGGTCGCTCAGTTTGTTTGTTTTCCCCTCCACCACTGCCAACAACTTGCCCTTTTCTTTGCAATCAATTACTTCGAGCTCCCTCCCTCTGGCTACCTCCCCTCCTGCAAATGCCTCTGTCTCATTGAAAGCAAGCGAAGCCCCAGCATCTCAAGTTGGATGAGGAGCTTCAGGCGGAGGAAGTTTCTGAGCACGGTAAAGGGGCTCCGTGTGTTTCTTCCTCTGTTATTACGGGGGGGAGGGGAGGATAGGGGAGGGAAGGGAGGTGGTTGTTTTTTAAATCACGGGCTACGGATTGTTCCCGTGCTGCAGAAAGTTTGGATTAGAGCCGCTCGGGGGAGACACAGCAGAAAAGAAAAGTTAACAGTTCAGCCAAGTTTCCCCAACACCTTCTCCCCCCTACCCCAGCCCATTCAGATAACTACCCCCAATCAGCTTCTCCTGGGGCACTAACTAGCATCTAAATGATCAGAGCGCAGGCTCACCTACGCATTCCCTGCACTCTGTCACACACCGCCCATCCTTGCCATGTCTCTTTTCCTCTGCACTCTCCCTTCTTTAAAGGAGGGTCTGAGCGTCCCATGCTCATCCTTGCCCCAGCATGACTGTCCATGTTCCACTCCTAGAAGTCACTTTGTGGGTGAGGGTCACCTCATAATTTTGTTTCCACCCACAGATTCGCACATCATGGACAGCCTGTTTCCCCACTCCCTTTGCTTTCTCTTTCAGTTTGGGCGGGGCCTGTCACTGTGCCTCCCTTTCCTCCTCCACTGGGGGCTCTGATTCCCCCAACCCCACAAACCTGTCCCAAGATCCCTCCTCCTGCTGTGCTGGTGGTGAGGTTCCCTGGAACTGCCTGCTTTTCCCCTGAGGCTAGGAGCACTATTTTCCCCAGCCCCTTGTGTTAGGCCGTCTGTTTTCACCCTCTCCTTTTCGAGGGTGGGCCTGTCTTCCTACTGGCTTGTATCTTTATGTCTAGGGTTCTCTGGTTTTCCTACATCTACTCCTTTGCCCCATTCTCTGTTGGTCTTGCTTCCTGCCGTGGGGGACTCTACACCCTCATTTTCCCCTTATAAGGGAAGAGGCTCCAGTCTGTCCCTATAATAACTGGATGGGGCAGCTCATCTACCACCCCTACCTGCTTCCACTCAAAGTGCTTCTTGACCGCTAGGGATATTTCTGCACTGGGCAGAGCCTCTTCTTGCAGTGGATACATTCTAGTTTCAGGCTGCCATCCAGTAGTATCAAACAAGGCTTCACCAAACCCCTCTGGACCAGTGTGCATCCTGAGGCCGTGTCCACCAGTCCCCTCCGGCGCATCCTCCCGACTTTTACAGGGATGCTAGGCATTTTCTCTTTCTGCCTGTGTAGATTGAGTCCACCCACAAAACTTGGCAAACCCACATTTCATAACTGCGCCATCCAGCGTTGTATGCCCTGGTTGCCCACACTGGTAGCAAACCACTCCCTAGTTCCCCAAAGAAGTCCCCCTCATCTCCTCCTTTTTCCTTTTCAATCATCCAGGATGTGGCCAAATTGCCGCCCTTCTTCCCTGAGTCCTATCCCTGAAACATATGGAATTCTTTCTTAGGAAAATCTGCACCCACAAACTCCTCTGCCAGCTTTACCGCTTCCTCCAGGGTCGTTGGCTGGTGCCTCTGGACCCATACATGTGTGCTTTCAGGGAGGCACTGGAGAAATTGCTCCAGTATTATGTCTATTATTGCCCCACACTTGGGTGTCTGGTCGTAGACAATGGGTTGCCCAATTTGTTAATTTTTGCGCGCATGCCTGGGGTTACACACCTCTAGTCCATCTAGCAGCCCAATATTTCTGTTTATATTTTTCACCCTAAAGGCCAACCCTGCCCAGGATGGCCACCTTTACTCTATCATAGTCCCGGGCTTGCTCCTCACTCAGGGTCATATAGGCTGCCTGGGCTTCTCTGGACAAGTAGGGTGCCACTTGGCAGGTTCATGTTCCTTTATCCCATCTGGCTCCCGTTGCTACTCTCTTTAAGGTTGATAAAAACACACGAGGGTCATCTCCAGGATCCATCTGACACAGGCTCACCCCCTATGTCTTACTGCTGTTCTTGGTTGTGGGACTCACCAGACCCCATATCAGTTGCTGCTGCGCTTGTGCTTTCTCCTTTATGAACTCCTGCAGGGATTAAGCACCTTGTAAAAATCCCCTCCTAGAATAATATCTCCTTCTCTAAAATTTCCTAAGTGCTTAAAAAAACTGACTAAAAAAAAAAAAAAAAACAGGAGCAGCAACAGCTTGCCCTTGATTGGGAGCTTACACATTGGCTAAAGTGAGAAGTTTACCTTTCAAGGACTCCTTAAATAAAATGTATCAGTCTTCTGTATAAAGAATTATCTACTTACAGGAAACACTCTTGAAGAAACATGATAAATACCTGAATACAGCCAGCATCTCTCTCTCCAGGGCAATTTAATAGAAGAAGGGTGGCAATACTTTTTGCTAAACACTTCCTTTTTATTGTTTCATCATAACTCATAGTTCAGTGAGCAAAATGCCCTTTTCCTTTTGATGAGCTGTTCACCCCGTTAACATTAACGGTCATGTAATCAATAAGCTCAACCATGTGTATGAAGTCTTATCTTGCCCAGTACATTACCCATTGCTAAAAGCAGTGAGATGCAAGGTCTCCAGTACATTTGTGCCTTTTCTTTAAAGAAGACATTTTAGATAGAGTTCCCATCATACACACAGTAATTTTAGAACTCCCACATATATTGTGTTTCCTTTTAACACCTATATTGTTGTACCCTAAATCTGATTTACCATATATTTTTAAATTCCGAGGCATATTGTTTTTAATTAATATAATTTTTTTGATTAGAACATAACTACATTTAACATCTGTTTCTATTCTCTTATCCCATTTCCCCTGTATCCCTCCCTATGCATTCCCCCATTGTCCCCTGGTCCCCTCTAGCTGTGGAGCCTGGGCTCTCCTTACTTACTCCATGGGCATGTCAGCTCCCTGCTGGAGGGTGGGTTTTTTAATATATATATTTTTAAGAACCAAGCCTTATTTAATCCCATCTAATTTCTTTATAACACTGGGCATTATGAGAAAATTATACCATCTTTGAGTTCACATATTCTTAACATTTTCCACCATAGGTGTTCCTTTTCCAATTAATATAACATTTTAAAATGTTTGTGAACTCTAAAAGTCAAACTTACTTCAGTAGGGGAGATCTGGGTCTCTTGCTATTTCGTTATTAACTTTGTTTATAGTATAAATCACAATATTAAGTGTTATGCCCATTAAGTATTCGGTAGCCATATAGCATAAAATAGCCTGGATGCTGTACAGCCCAGCTTCCATTTATCTATATTCCTTTATCATTATAACCACATGGATATCATATCCATTATTTACTGTAATGTCATAGCCCAGATACTAATCTTATTCTTCTGGATTTGGACTGTTTCGTCTGCTCTCATGTCTGTCCTCTAGTCCTGATATTGCATCTTTCTGAGCTGTTCTGGCTCTCTTTGATCTCACTGATTCCCAGTAATTTCTTGGTAAACTGTAGGACTGATGCCTTTGAGCCCATTCAGATTTGTCTTGAGCAGATTCACCTATTCCCATGTCTAACAGTACCCATTTCTCTTCTTTTGGATTTGAGATAGGCATATCTGTCCTTTCATTTAAAAGACAGTCTAAATGGGGACCCCCATTTGTACCTTATTTTGTTCTAAGAACTGTGGTCACCTGGTATAGTTCTCTTCACTATCTAAGGGCTGAGGCTGCCAGATCTGGGAAAATTTGTATGGACTGCTTAAGAGTTGTCAGCAGTTCAGCTCTCTCTCTCATTGCCCTCAGTATTTTATCCTTGTCTTGATAGTAGTATAGATGGATAATCATTTCTCTTGGTCTGGAGCCTGCTGAGGGCCTGGGGAAAAGGGATCTGTGAGCCTTCTCAGTATGAATGCCATCTTTATTGCCACATTAAAATGTGGCATGGAAAACATCACCTAACATGGCCAGCAGATTTGTCCCTTCAGTCTCCTCTTGAACACCTTTAATCCTTATGTTATTCCTGTGTTCTCTAATTTCCATGTCCTCCAACTATATTTTTATTTCTTTTTCTCCTTTTGCAATTATTTGGATTCTTTCCTCTAGATTAGTAATGATGTCTGATTGCTCATTTAATCCTGTTTCCACATCTGATATTTCCCATTAATCTCATTAATTTAATGTTTTGTATCTATTGTATGACTGGACTTTTTCCCTCATCTCCTTATTAATCTTTTTGATTTCTACATGCAGGGCCTTCAGGTCAAACTCAATGACTGCTGCTTCTCTACCCACATCCATAGTGTGTTTGCTGGAGTGGCAGTTACTCTCTTCCACAGCCATGTCTTCATTTGGGAGAAGGGGTGGAACAGATCTTTGTATTGGAGGATTTCCTTCCTTTCCCAGACATCTAAATCTTCTTGTCTTCCATCCTTGCTTGTTGTGACTCTCTCAAAATGGCTGCTGCCATACTTCCTCCCCCAGCCACAATAAAACTCTCATTGCACTCATCCCCTGCCTGTACCTTTACAGCATAATGAGGGTCCAGATCAACATCTCCAAGCTTAAAGAGTAATTTTAGTATGTTTTGCAGCCTAATGGCAGTGAATTCTGTTGCTGGATTTTCTCTTCCAGAGCCTGCTCTTTAGGACTGGGATCTGCCAGTTCCCTTTAGCCTTCTTTTTCTTATTTGCATATTTAGCGCACAGATCTGTGGATTCAGGTTGGCTTAGTTCTTTTTATCTTCTTAAATTGCTTTAATTTATTCTCCCTTTATTGTAAACAGGTGGATTAAACTACCATCTTGTTTTCTGGTTTAGCCACACCCCCTTCTTTCTATGTCAATTTAAGGTGTCTCTCTCTCTGCTCCAGCAGTGAAATGCAGCTCTTTCTCTCGCTCTCATTTGTTTCCCCTAAGCCAGTTTCTAGCATGGTGACTCAAATCTTTCTGAGTTGCTGGGAGATGCTCAACCCCCACCCTGTCCCAGGCCCACCACCACTATACCCCTTCCCCTAAGCTCCCACCCCGCCAATTCCCACCCTTGCTCCGCCCCCTCCCTGGAGTGGGCCGGAGGTACTGGGGGGGGGGAGGGGAGAAGAGGAGCTGATCGGCGGGGCCCACCAGCAGGCAAGGAGCTGAGGGAGGAGCTAATAGGGGAGGCTGATCACCCACTATTTTTTTTCCCGTGGATGCTCCAGCCTCGGAGCACCCATGGAGTCAGTGCCTATGCACCAGACTATTCCCTCGGGCCTTTATATAGTATTCTAAAACTATTAAATCTGGTAAAACTACTAATCTACAAATCATTTAAGAATTAATAGTTATAATTATTTAGTTAGAACAAGGTCAGAGATGAGGACACTAAAGTTCCGACCCAGATCATGCGGTGCTGAGAAAGAACTGAAGAGGCAGTCAGTTCGCCCCGGCCTTTATGGCCTTGGCTGGAAGCATGAGGCAGGCCAGGGCGCATGTGCGGACCAAAATACACTACTTCCAGAATTCTCTGACTCTGGGCGCCTGGTGCGCATGCGAACCCACAATAGGGACCATCACTTGAAGAAAGACTTAGATGGTTGGGTGGTCTTGTGAGCCCAAGATGCAACCCGAACCAAAACATTAACACTGCTATATTTAGCCCGCTAGCCTGAGCTCTGCTAGCATGAGTCTGTCTTCCTGGCCTGGGAGGCTTGCTCCCAGGTGGAGTGTAGACATTACCAAATGACTTAGGAGTTTAAGTCGTACTGACTTTCAGACAGGCTCCTAAGTACTTAAGTCACTTTTGAAAATGGCACTTAAAAGCCATTTCATTGAAAGTCAATGGAGCTTAGACACTTTTGAAAATTTTACCAAAAGCCCTTAATATATTTACTTTAATAGAGTATGAATGGGAAAATAACTGCTACTACAGTCTTTTGTATCCTAGCTAAAATTCTGAACATTGATGATTGCATTTCCTGACCTCACAACACATGTCAGTCTTCTCTCTAAGGTATATGAGTTCTGTATCACTGAACAACAGTCAACTACCCTGAAAGTTTTTCTTGCATATATTTCTTTTAGTGAAGGTAGCTTAATATTTGAGGCTAAGAAACAGTAAACCCAATAAGGAACTAACAATATTAAAGTATCAGTGCTTACCATGGTCTTTGACATCAATTTCTGTATTTAAGTTTACTGTCTCTGGTATGGATAGTACATTTATATCATTCTTCTCAGGCCTTTTACCATGACTGGAGAAAAAGTTGTGCAAGACCTGTAAGCCCAAGAGTCAAACAATTATATAATATTAAATGCTCACTAGGATTTACTAATACTTATGATTTGTACAAGTTTTAATAATGCTAATGTGTATATAGTTTATGTATAGTAACAAGTGGAGTTTGCATCAGTTCAAAACACAGAAAATACTAAACACATTACATGAAATTATAGCTTGGTTTTACATACTAAATTTTGCAAAACACTAAGAATTAAAATGTAACTTGTTTTAAATCATACTGGAGATACCAGAATGAAGAGAAGAGGAAATGAAAATATTTCATTTTTTTTGGCTCAAGGAATATTAAATACACAGCTATACATAAATACATAACTATAAATTTAAAAAAATAGATTCAGTATTTCCTGCTTAAATTTACTCACCATAGTAATTCTCTCATCATGTTGCTTTGCTCCAGAAATTGAATCATTTCCTCTAGCTGAAATTCAAAAATAATTCAATTCACTTGTACTTATGTGGCTAATAAACTGCTCTCAAATGTGTAAAATATTTATTTCTGTCTAGTACTTAAACAGTTCAAATCTGTGGACCAGTCATTTAAAAAGCTTATGGGTGAGATTCTGTCCTGTGCTTTTAAGTGTTCTGAGGGGCTGTTTAAGTTACAGCAGTCTCCTTGGACTGCACTCTGCTCCCAACATGCCCCTAATGCTAAGGTTTTCAAAGGGGTCCTCTGAAAACAGCCTTATTGCTGTCTTACATAGTTTCTGCCCTCGGAGGAACTCCCCCCAGGTATTATGAAGAGCTTTTAGAGACCCACTGCACCATTCCAACCCCTATGGATGACATACAGGGGCAAGAGTGGGGGTCAAGATTTCACTGTATATTTGGAATACACAGGATATTTGTAATAATCACAGTAAAATAGTATGAGGATGATGGATTGCAGTAACTATTTGTTTTTATGTCTAGCAAGAAGGTATTGCTTGATAAACCTGTTTTTCTTTTGCATTGTTATTTCTGTACTAGAAACCAAGCCATTAAACACTTTACGCATCATTCTTAAATTGACCAATACATGTGGATTCTGAATGGCTCTATGAAAATCACCTGTAAACATATTTTCAAAACAATTATGAAAAAGTTGAAAGACCATCTGGATAACACGCTAATCTTTCACCTCTAGAAACAGACACAAATGAAATAAATGTGATGGTCTCAACCTAATCCCAGAGTTGACATCTACCCACATCACAAAGGCTGCCACAATTTAGCGTGATTGTTTTAGATATTGATATCTGAAACAATATTTATACCTATATAGTGTGCTTCATCCAGATATATCAGAGTATTTTATAAACTGATTATACAAACTAAGTATATTAGTTCATCCAACAATGACACACAAACACATTTGAGATCAAACATTGCAGCTGTTTGATTTTGTATTTAATCTGAAAGACCACGTCCCAGCAGCCCAGTGCCCATCAACCCACTGTGGGCACATTTTTTCAATACTGAATTTATGAGGCAAATTAAACCTATTGAATAACCAATACCACTTACTACTGAATCTTATTTCTCCTAGAAATATTACATCTAAGTGCCGACCCAGTCTGACATAGTTTAGGTTGACCTTATAAAAATCACAGTTTGAGATGGTATGGATGCAGGCAATCAATGTAACATATTAATCTTTGTTCCTATAAATGTTGCTATGTTATTCTGTCAGCTAGGATGCTATTATTATATGCCCTGAGCCCTGATATAAAGGAACTAGCCTTTCAAAGAGCAACAACACAGTTCAGGTTCACGTTTTCCTTTCAGGATGATGTTGTTGAAAACCAACTGCTACTGCTCAATTACGGACACCACTTTACAGTAAAGACAAAGTGGTCATATAAATACCATATAAACATCCAGTTCACTCTTCAGTCACGTGTTCCTGGGATTATAAGAACATTTAAGCCAAATATGTTAACCTTGAAATACCACACATTTTTAGTGTTACCGATTATCACTGTTGCACTAAGTGTAGGGGGTGTGGCTAAAGAACTTGACCAAGACATATCTGGATCCACTTCTGCTCCCAGGCCTTCAGAAATACATTTTGGTGTCGTAACCTAGAAATACATCAAATAATTTTTAAAGTATATTTTAAAACAACACTCTTGCTTAGATGCCTGGCTGGTGCGTCTTGCTCACATGCTCAGGGTCGTACCGATTGCCAGCTCTGGGATCAGGAAAGAATTTTTCCCCACTTTGGATTAGCAGGGACCTTAGGTTTTTTTCATCTTCCTCTGAAGCATGGGGCACGGATGGCCAGCTAAGATCATCTGGGCATGTCTCACCTAATTAATTCAATGCCATTGAAAGAGGTTCAGGCATTGATAGTACCTCAGTATCTTCTGTTTTATGCCTGTGGCACACAACAGTTTGGATTCTTTTAGTCTAGCTAAAGTCATTGGGATCAACATAGGGCATCTGCCTGGAATTTAATGGTCTGTAATATACAGAAGGTCAGATTAGATGATCTAATGGTCCCTTTCTGGCCGTAAAGTCTATGACTCTAAACCTGGAAATAAAATGCTTACCTCCAAAAGTTTAGGTGTGCAAAACAAGCGTCCACATCGCACTGAAATTTTTTTAGAAATAAGAACATTTAATTAAGTCATCCAACGATCTTTAGAGATAAATATTCTTGTTAGTAAGAGAAGGAGCACAGATACTCACCAGGAATATTATTTCTTTGTGGTGTTCTGTAAATATCCCTTAAAGCAGCTGGACTAAATAACAAAATCAAAGAAAAAAATTGTTACTCATCAAAGTTAAATGGTAAGCTTTCCTAATAGACATTATTGTACACTCTATTATATTGCCTTATACCACCTGTTTAATAAATGCTTTGATTGAACTGTATTAAAATCTGGCATACAAGCTCATAGTTCAATTGTTATTTTAAATGAACATACTTCACTAAGGAAGTGTTCTACAGTTTCAGATACTTTGGCCTGGTTTATCTGGAAAAAAATTCTAGAATTTTGAATGTTGCAGGGACTTGCACCATTTGGTCATAAACTAACTCCTTTACAATACAAATTTTATGAATAGTGCATGTGTTAATATGTTGCAGTTAGTATTTTATGGTCATTGTCTCCCGGAGACACTTGCTGTGCGGGGGGGGAGGGGGGGGAGGGAAGGAAGAGGGGGGCTAATGTCAGGGTGTCTCCTTCCCCCCCTGCACCTCACTTACCCCATCCTCCATAGAGCAGGGGGGACAGACCAGGACTCTGCCTGTCAGCAAGCTGATCTAATTAACAAGGCAGTATACTTAAGGGAAATGCGCATATCTCCCTCCATTCCTGCTGCCTTGTGTAGAGAGTTAACCCTTGAGGGCTCAGCCAATTGCCAGTTCATCATTTAGCAGTAAGGGAAATATCCCACCCTCTGACTCCTCCACCTCAACCAAGCTTCACAATCATTATCACTGTGTATCAGTATTAAATTGTTTGTTTAAAACTTATATTGTGTGTGTATGTATATGTATACACACACACACACACAATATATAATATAGTCTTTTGTCTGTTGAAAAAAATTTCCCTGGAACCTAACCCCCTCATTTACATTAATTCTTATGGGGAAATTGGATTCGCTTAACATCGTTTTGCATAAAGTCGCATTTTTCAGGAACATAACTACAACGTTAAGTGAGGAGTTACTGTATATATGCAAGATTATCCACTGTTCTGAAACTCTAACGTTTCCACCCCTGTGCTAGCCAAAAGTTTTTATAATATAATTTGAATTTAAATATAACCTTCCTATAAAATACACCTCTACCCCGATATAATGTGACCCGATATAACACAAATTCGGATATAACGTGGTAAAGCAGTGCTCTGGGAGGGCGGGGCTGCGCACTCCAGCGGATCAAAGCAAGTTCGATATAATGCGGTAAGCTTTTTTGGCTCCCGAGGATAGTGTTATATTGAGGTAGAGGTGTATATTAAGTCAAATATATTAAGTCATTTTAAAAAGTGTTAACATCCATAACATACCTTACATTGAGGGAGGTATTGAGAGGTGAAAATATTTCATCTGTTTGATCAAATTTTGTCTTCATAACATGTGGACTTGTTCTATGTTCTTTGTTAACCAAATTGACTTTGCCTGCAATGTATAGTATATACAGTACAATAGTTAACCAGATCCTGCATATAACTATTTTTATTATGAAATTTAAAAATAAACTTACCTTTTAAAATGTGCTTAACTAAGCCTTAGTTTTTAAAAAGAAACATTGTTCAATGTTCCTTACATTTCTAATAATGATCCTTTTGATCAAGCTGGAATATGTTCACAAATTCTAGTCAAAATGACAATACCAAGAATATTTCAAATACATGCTCAGAACTTCAGTTAAGTTCATTTAATAAGCCTCATTCTTTTTAAAAAATATTTATTAAATTTAGTCTGTATTTATCTTCACTACAGATTATGTCAGCTAGGCAAAGCAGTCAATGTGCAATGTCACTGCATTTCCTGTTACTACAGGAGAAATGATTTTTGCAGGCCATAAAGCTCCTTCACAGATATATTGTACCAGCATTCTCCCACGTCTGCACAAGAAATAAATTTCTTGGATTGAATGAGCTAGCATAAAGAAGAAATATTTTTGGTTTTATGTACAGTGCCAGACAGTACCTATTTGTATTACAAGTGTCTCATGAACAGTTAATTGTCAAGAATTAGTAAATGAAGAAGAGCATTTCCACCCTGGCCATTGGAACCTTATGGGTTAAACTGTGAACCTCTTAGATGGTGAGCAATTACTCATATGAGTTTTCCCATTGACTCTGATGAGACTACTTGTAGAAATAACTGCTCATCAGTGAGAGTAGGGGTTCAAAATCTGGCCATGATACTAAGATATATCCTCGAACCATTACACAAATTTATTCTAAAGCACTGAAATACAAAACAACTCAAACAATCTTTTTAAAATGGGAGGCCCATAAACTGCCCTGATTTACATCTTTTGCAATACTATTCTGACTTGCTGAACATCTTTAAAGGCTTTATTGTAGAATCTAGGTATGCCTCTGATATATGTCAAGAGATCCAGCTTCAGCAGAAGCCAATATTGAAAGGAAGGACACAAATTTACAGTAAATGTACAAATCAGATATAGTAGCAATGGCTGCATCAGAAATACCTATGCAGAAAACATTTTTATAGTTCATCTAATTCTGGTCCAAGAGGCATAGATGCTAGAACTTCTAGATACGTCAAAACTAGAGTGAAAATTAGCGTCTTCCTCAAAGTATATAATGAGGTACAGTCTTAAGTGAAATGCTACCTGAAAAGGGAAAGAACCTTCTCTTTTCATATTGAAGATTTTATTCACCAGTATGGCCACACTCCATAGCTTACAATCGTATTAAATTAACAACAAACTTACATCTATATACCTTACAACTTACACATCTTGATTCGAAAGTTCAGTGTGTGCCCTTAGGACTGCACTGGACCTCAAATTGGCAACAGCCATTTTCTATTTATCCCAAACCAGCAAACTAACCTTTTAGAATGTTTATACATTAAATGCAGCAAAGAGTCCTGTGGCACCTTATAGACTAACAGACATATTGGAGCATGAGCTTTTGTGGGTGAATACCCACTTCGTTGGATGCATGTATATACATTAAATATACACTAGTTTTACTTTTTAAAAAAATAGGATAAGCAAAATTCATTCCTGGGCTCTCCCTACATTTGGCAACTAGTAACTCCAAGCTTACGTTCTGCTGATATAAAGGGTGGTTAAAGCACTGGAAAAGATATCACACCCAATCCTGCAGTGAGTTGTGTGTGCATGGAGCCATACAGAGCTCACTGCAAGAGTGAATTCATTGTAATGAACAATTCTGCACTTATACAGGGTGAATTAGAGGGCCTAGTACTGTATGTCTTTTTCGTATTTAATGTCTGTGATAGCATTATTTATTGCAGTACTAATGGGAAACTATAATAATGAAATATAAAGTCTCTGTTTTAGGGGGCTGTGGGAAGCTATAAGCACACTTTTACTTCAGACAAACCCAGTTACTCACCTGCTTCTATTTTCTTCTGACCCAGTTCTTTTATCGGAGAAGACAAAAGTGGCAATGTTACACTCTGTTCTTTGAAAATCATTGGAGTTGATGCCAACTGGCTATATGTAGAGGGTTTCCCCCTTGGAGTTTTAGTAGCACTTTGATCAAGCCAGCCAGCTCTGTATTCAGGTTTCTCTGATGTTTCAGATTCATAGGGTGGCGCTTCTGTGCTGAGTTCCTCAAACCAGTTGAGACTTATCGGTCCTAAGTCTATAAAGAAAAATATCACATTATTTTTATATGTAATTTAACCTAGCCTTTATTTTTTTTTTTTTTTTTTTGAGGAACCCTAACTTTATGATAAATTGTTGTCTGAATTCAAATCAGTTTAATGTTTCACGAAGGACATTATACAATACCAGAGATATACTGGACATTTAAACCAGCCTGTTATAAAACCCAACAACACTCCTCTAACCATATACTTTTATATTATAGTACTCCTTTCAATTTTGATGTTGACAAAACAATCAAAGAATGTTGACAAAACTACTACTGTGGCTTTTTACCAAAAGAACAGTTACCCTTCAGTAACTGTGACTCTTCAAGATGTTGTAGTCTGTGTGGATCCCATTGTGGTGCACATAAGCCTCATGCACATGAGAGCTTACTATTTTTTTTTTTTTTTTTTTTTGAACAGCAGTTTCAGCCAGGACAGCACACATATGCTGTGCCTCCTTGTGCTGCCCTATGAGGGCAAAAAGGGCAGAGGAGTCACAACCTTCCCTTAGCTCCCTCACAGCTCAGAGCCCATGTTAGCTGAGACTCCGAAAACAGGAAGGAGAAAAGGTTGTGGCATCCACACTGACAATACCTTGAAGAACCAGTTACTGTAGGACTAAGCAACCATTATTTCTTCCTTGAGTACGTGTGGATCCCACTATAGGTGAATGGCAAGCAGTGTCATCTCTAGATAGTAGGAGTATCACAGCTGCATCAGTCAAATAGAGATAGGAGTACTGCTCTTCCGAACTTGCCATCTGATCTACTAGCTAAATCCAGTGCATAATGCTTGACAAATATGAAAGGGTGGAGCCATATAGCTGCCGTGCAGATTTCAGATATCAGTATACTTCAGGAGCAAGTAGAGGATGTTGCTTGTGCTCTGGTGAAGTTAGCCTTAATAGTCAGAGTGAGTGAGAGGCACATTGCCTAGCTGGTAACCCAGTGAGATATAAAGCATAAGCCATTTAGGCAATCTTTGCAATGAAACAGCTTGGTTCTTGGAGCAGCCAGCTATGACCACAAACAGAGGTGGGGACAGTCAAAAAATTGCTGTCGATATCACATAGCATGTAGCTTCTTCTCCTCTGGTGTGGAATGTGGTTTTGGGAAGAACACAAGAAAGTTAACTGATTATTTTAAGTGGAACTCAGAAGTTACCTTTGGAATGCATTTTACATGAGGTCTCAGTACTTCTTTGTCTTTATGGCATTAAGTATATGGGAGTTCTGCCATGAGTGCCTGAAGCTCACTTACTCTTCTGGTCAAGGTGATGACCAACAAAAAGGCAATTTTGAGAGTAAGATAACGGATGGAGCATTCCAATAGGTGCTGGGGGAGGAGGGACAGACCGGGGGAGGAGAGGGGCTCCATAAGTTTTAAGAGGATGTTGAAGTCCCATGCTGGAGTAGATACTTTCCTCATGGATTGTATTTTCTAAATAGGCAACCAACTTAATTCTCAATTACTGAGGGACAATCTCCACTCATTGATATTCTTTGCTTTCCACAACCAAATCTCTGTACAACTTTTCATGAGTGACGTACCCGAGTATTCGGATTCTAATATCTAAACTGTATTGTTAAATCCATTCACCTAAATTTGGGTTACTGCTGATTATGTACTCTATGTATCATATGACTTTTAAAAACTAACTTTATATTTGTGGATAATCTAAGCACTATACCCAGATGTACAGACACTCTTTTCCCAACCTTTATATTATATATATATTTTTAACATTAGCTTTAATAAAAATTTTAAATCTCTAACCAGTGATTAAGCATGCATTAGACTCTTAAGAAATTCTGATACTAACAAATGAGAGAAGACTAAGAACAACTATCAGTGGATGATACGCTGATAGTGCTCCCAGCTGGATCTTGATGTAGCTAAATTAAAATCCGAAGTGTTTCAGCTGCAGCAAATAGTCGAGA
Organism: Terrapene triunguis; assembly: GCF_002925995.2. Lineage (NCBI taxonomy): Eukaryota > Metazoa > Chordata > Testudines > Emydidae > Terrapene > Terrapene triunguis. Next base: position 7,565,466 of record NW_020664492.1, on the reverse strand, counting down.
ATCTTCAATACTGGGGCCTGCAGCAGGTCTTGGCCGTGTCGGGCCGCCAATGTTAAGAACTTTATCCATTTGAAAGTGTGGATAGCTTCCTGCTCTGTGCCAATGTTTCCTGAACATGCAAGGAGCAATCCCTTTCTGTAATGCTCAATCAGCCAGCATCCAAGCCATCTGGTGTAGTGACCTTGGGTCTGGGTGGAGTACTTGAGCCTGATCTTTGACAACAGGTTTGGGCAATCTGAGAAACTGACTGGTGGTCACGTGGACATCTGTAACAGGTCTGTCAGCAAGAACTACGTTGGCCAGCAGGGAGCTATGAGAATGAGCATGGCCTGTGTGACGGTGCACCTCATAAGGCTTTATGGAAATATGCTTATGAATGTATATATGACATAACTGGAATATGTTTTATGCTACATGTTCCATGTAACATATATCTGTAAAGGTTATGATCCACTGAATCTATTCATCCTATATGTATGCATGTATCATTTTTGTATTCCAAGTTATGAATATTAGCTGTGTACTTGCTTGATTTTTAAGTAGCCTTAGTAAAGCATTTGGCCCACTTCTTGAGAAAGGAATGTGCAAATTAAGTGCCCAATCAAGAAACACTTAAAGGACAATGAATCTTGGAAGGCTCCAATCCACATAAGAAGTCTACCTGAGGACGTTCAGGGTAGCGTGTAAACAATGGCTGCTGCCTGTAAAAACTGAGTCATGCATGGACATGTAACTTGCCCATGTGACTTCAAAACTCCATCTTGGAGCTGGACTTTGCATAAGAGAGAGGAGGGAATCTCCACCCACAAGAGAAAGTCTATTTAAGCCCGTGGGAGACCCCTCCAGTTTGGTCTTCAGCTGGCTAAAGAGATAGCTTCTCCACCCTCAAAGATACCTGAAAGAAACTGGAACAAAGGACAGTAACTACAGGGGGTGTGAGTGATTGCTGGACCCAGACTAGAAGGAGACTAGTCTGTAAAAGGAAGCATACTGGAATTCCTCTGAGGGTGAGGTTTTTAATATGTATTCAGTTTTCTTACTGTATTAGACATAGACTTGCGTGTTCTGTTTTATTTTGCTTGGTAATTCACTTTGTTCTGTCTGTTACTACTTGGAACCACTTAAATCCCACTTTCTGTATTTAATAAAATCACTTTTTACTTATTAATTAACCCAGAGTATGTATTAGTACCACTGCAGAAGGAAGGCATCTGGCAATGATCCAAGAGTCATGGCCCCTCTGGAACAGAAGTTTGAGCACTTGGCATTGTCCTTGATGGCAAACATGTCTGTCAGCACCACGAAGACACAAGGGAGTATTAGAGCCTTCTTTGTCGGTGACTTTGCAGAGGAATAGACTGACCAGAGCCAGAACTGTAGCAATCTCCAGAGAAGTCTGGCAACCAGCATCACATAAATATAAGAGGGCACATGGCATAATGCTGCAAGGTAAATCTGTACCATTGTAGCCAGGTGACATTTACTGTATTCAGTAATGACGGGCATGATTTAAACCCTGTGGGTTTAGAGTCTGCTATGCCAGTGGTTGGCACAAAATTTTTCACTCCGTGGTTTAAGGGATTGTATCGGAGGTCTCCCCCAGTCCAAAAAAATTAAGAAAACAATGAGAGTGAACAATTTCTTCATGAAAGGGTTGAGTTTTAAGCTAAAAACTGTGTACACTGTCCAGGTTCCATCTCACTGCCATGGGGAAAAAAAGGGAAGTGAGGGAAGGTTGCAGTCATTCCACCCTTTGTGCGCTCATATGGAAGCATGAGGTGGTACAAGACACATGCACAGCACCGATACATACTACTATTAAAAAAAAATTCTGAGTTTGTATGCACGTGGCACATGTGAATCTACAGTAGAATCCACACTGAAATATACTCCAAGAAGAACCGTGGTTAAACAATAGGTTTGTTTTACAGTTAGAAGGGAAACTGGACCCATTTTGCTAAAACCAGCAATATAGGAGTTTAAAAAATAAGAAGTCCTTCTCAACATGAATAAATCACAAAATACAGTATATTTGAAAAAAGAATCATGACCATTAGCACTTCTGAGCCTAGAGCTGGAGGCAACTTAAAAGTGAACAAATTTTAACATTGACATATAAGAGACTTAAGGCCTTGATAACATTAAGTATATTTAAATATTAGAGCATTTATTAGTCTCGAGCCATTACTAAAACCATTTGGAATTACAACCACATCTTGTGCATAAAGAACATAGGAATGTAAGGAGACAACCAAGTTAAATTCAACTCTTCATTGGGACATAGAGTTTATTGCAAATGCCTACAGAATACAGCACCCTGAAAATGCCTCTGATTACAACATGCTTTCAGTACATTAATTTTAATCAAATGAAATAATAGCTGTACCTGATTCACTGCATCGTGCCTTAAATATTTCAAAGAAAGTTGGTCTTTCCACAGGTTTGTCAGCCATTTTCTTTTCCATAACATCACTGGTATGCTTGTTAAAGAAGCCTGCAAAATTATATCAAAATGCTTTGATACTCAGCTATCCTAATGGCACTTGTAGGAGTCCATGGCTTCCATTCCCATCAGGGGTCAGCAACATGTCCATACACAGACACAAGTGTCCATGGTAAAAAATTTTGAGTCCGTGGTAATTTTTCAAAACATTGAATGACTGAATGACATAACATTCCTCCCCTGCCATGTCCATCACTAAGTACAGTAATTTTGTCAAGAGTCCATCACACAACATAGTGGTGCCGACCCGTTATTCCCTTTTTTTTGCTCCTCAGTGAGTGATGTAAGGCAGCACACACTTAGCCCAAGGGAATGACCTTTCTAGCCAATTAGTTGTGGTGATAGATTATGAAGAGAGTTATATCCAGTCCTACTTGGCAGAATCATAGCTGCAATGTATGCACTCAACACAATAATGGGCATGGCATAAAAACCTAGACAAAAATAATATGATCTCCAGTGTGTGAATTTTCACAGCAAGGAAAGGAAAAAACTCAACTCTATCACAGAAGACGAGAACACCATGCAAAATACAGAATACTTCGGTAAAGTTTTACACTAAATGAATCAGTGTTCACAATGATTCTTGATGAATAAGGTATATCACTTTGTATATAATTAGGACATATACACATAGTGAAATCTGAAAGGCTGTTTTTGCTGGCGAACGCATCCAACAAATAAGAATGTGATTGAAATTGGAATGCAAGCTAAAGAGAGACTGCCAATTTCAAAAACACACATCTGTGTTGTTGATTTTTTTTTAAACTACTGCTACAAGTAACAGCTAAAATTACTGTAGCAATTTTTCAGTTTATTTACTTTGTGCAATTGAAAGCATTTTTAAGTAGGGTCTATTTTATGGTTTCCTTTTGGATAGTTAGTCTGTCAATTTCAGCTATGTGGGTCTCTCTGAGTACCAGGGGAAACAAACATTTTTTAAAACGGGAAAATGTTATTACAAAACCACAAAAATTGGACAAGGAACTCAAAAGTATGAGTACGTGAAAAGTACTCGTAACTCTTTTAAATTACTAAATGTAAAGTGAAGTCCTTTTAATTTCCAAATGTTTGACTCTGAAAATTTTTGCCACATGCATTTATGTGACGCTCTCATGTAAAATAAGTGTTAGAAGACTGTTGATCTTATTTTACACCACATATGTCTGTAACATTATCACTAATGAACCATGTCATTCCTCAATTTGCCTTCAAAATCCCTGCATAGAAAATTTACTTTTGGGGGGATGCAAGGATGATAGTTAGCAATGTTCAAAAAATGCATTTTCATTTTATTTTATTCAGAAAAATTCTATATGTTGTCTACACAGGCACAGAAGTGAGCCAAATCCCAGTGTGGGATGACACTTAAATCTTGCTTCAGAAGTGCTTTGTAAAGTTAAATGTACATTCACCTACTCTAAAAATAACATGCAGAGCCCCATTTTATTTGTGCTTAGCTTCTCTGTGACCCTGTACAAAAGGACAGCTGATCAGACATCCCTCACACTTCTTCCCCGTCCCCTTCCTCGGGATGACAAGAAACCCCTTCACTGGGAATGGATTTTTAGAGTCAGTATTTCAAATGTAATACAGATGGGAGGAAATAACTGGCCCCCCCTCACTTTCCTATAATACACAGTGCCCCTTGTTTATCCTTCACTCGGGGGCATGGGGGGAGGAGGTCTACAGCAGGAATCATCGCCCACATGTGTTAGTACAGCGCCCCGCACCCTTGTCCTACCAATATCGCTCGGGATCGACTTTAAATATCAGTATTTCCAACTGGCAGCAAAAGGGAGGCAGAGTGACAGGGAGTCATCCGGGCCTCCCCTCACCCCACCCCTCCCTCGGCCACCACGGGGGTGAAGGATGGAAGCTCCCGGGGATCATCCTGTGCGTGTCTGAAGGGGAGACGGTCCCCTCCTCGCAGGGAATGAAATCCAACGCCGCCCCCGCCCAAGAGCAGCCCTGGCCCCGGCGCTGCCCCTCCCCATGATCTCCTCCTGCCCGCAGCGGGACGGGCCACTGCCGTCTCTCAACCGGGATGCGGCCACCGGGGCCCCGCACAGGGAAGCATCCAGCCCCACCGAGCCCCCCCAGCAGACGCCGGGCGAGCCTGGGACGCCCCCCTCACTTGCCTCAGCGCTGCCGCTTCCACAACATTCATTCAACGCACACAAGCGCTGGCGCCAAATCCCCTTGCGCCTGCGCCGCGAAGGCTGTTTCTAACGCCACGCCGCCTGCTTCCTACTGCGGCTGCGCCTCAGGCAGGGGGCGGGTGTGGCTGGGCGGCCGCGCGGCGCTCTGGTCCCAGAGCGGGCTGCGCCTCTGCAGCGTGGGGGTGACAGGAAGGCTAAGGAGTGTGAGGGAGGATTTAGACGGGGGATTGAACAGTTATTGTCAGATCAAAACACACCGGGACATACATCCCCCTAGAGAGAGACTGTAACACACAGCAACACCCTCTAGAGAGAGACTGTAACACACAGCAACACCCCCTAGAGAGAGACTGTAACACACAGCAACACCCCCTAGAACAGGGGTCTCAAACTCAAATTATCAGGAGGGCCACATGAGGACTCGTACGTTGGCCCAAGGGCCACATCACCCGCTGTCCCCACCCCTGCCCGGGGGGTGCAGCAGGGGGCTCAGGGTAGGGCATTGGGGTGCAGGAGGGAATGTGGGGTGTGGCAGGAGGTTGGGGCACAGGAGGGGTGTGGCAGGGGGTTGGGGGGCAGGGTGCAGCAGTGGGCTCAGAGCAGGGGGTTGGGGTGCAGGAGGGAGTGTGGGGTGTGGCAGGAGGTTGGGGTGCAGGCAGGAGGCTCAGGGCAGGGAGTTGGGGTGCAGGGTACCGGAAGGGTTCGGGTTCTGGCCCAGCGCCGGTTACCTGGAGCGGCTTCGGGGTGGCAGGGGCGTGCATCGGAGCCAGAGTAGGACGGGGGGGGGCAGCGGGGAGCTTGGCAGGCCACAGGGAAGAACCCCGCGGGCTGCGTGTTTGAGACCCCTGCCCTGGGGGGGGGCTGTAATACGCACAGCAACACCCCCGAGAGAGAGAGAGGCTGTAACACACACAGCAACACCCCCTAGAGAGAGATGGTAACACACACAGCAACACTCCTTCAGAAAGAGAGAGGCTGTAATACACAGCAACATCCCCTGAAAAAGAGACTGTAACACACATTGACATACATCCTTCTAGCGAGAGACTGTAACACACACAGCAAAATCCCCCCTAGCAAGAGGTTGTAACACACACAGCAACACCCCCCCGTAGAGAGAGACTGTAATGCGGGGGGCATAGACAGACTGTGAGCAGGGCCGACGAAAAGGGGGGGGGAAGCCGGTACAAATTACTGGGGCCCAGCGGTCCGGAAGGGGGCCCGGGGCCCAGCTTCCCCCCCCCCCCATCAGCCCTGTTTAGCCAGTCCGGGGCGCAGCGGTCCGGAAGGGGGCCCGGGGCCCAGTTCCCCCCCCCGGCCCTGTTTAGCCGGTCCACCCTTGCTGAGGAACCCGCTCTTGGTGGCCCTGACTGTGAGTGGGTTAGGAGAAAAGTGGAAGTAAATTCAGGCTGTGGGGAAGGGGGATCTCCGGAGTAGGAGGGGAAGAAGCACATTGTAAGAGCGGTAGAGGAAGAGACAGGCAGGTATGTGCTAGGGGACAGGGTCAAAAGGA
>NW_020664492.1:7470996-7558888 GCF_002925995.2 Terrapene triunguis | reverse complement strand
CAGGTTTAAAACAAACAAAAGGAAGTAACTCTTCACACAATACACCATAAACCTGTGGAACTCATTGACAGGGGATGTTGTGAAGGCCAAGACTATAACAGGGTTCAAAAAAGAACTAGATAAATTCATGGAGTATAGGTCTATTAATGGCAACATCATGCTCTAAATGTCCCTAGCCTCTGTTTGCCAGAAGCTGGGAGTGAACACGGATCACTCAATGATCACCTGTTCTGTTCATTTCTCTGAAGCACCAGGCATTGGTCACTGTCAGAAGACAGGATACGGGACATTGGTCTGACCCAGTATGGCCGTTCTTATGTTTTCCTCAACTCCTTTTGCAGATAATTAACAAATATACTAAACAACACCATACTTACATGCAACCTTAAGGCATCTCACTCTTAACAGTGAAAATTGGCCATTTATTTCTGCACTTCATTTCCCACGTCTTAGCCCATTTTTGATGTAGGACAATGTTTTGTTTCTCATCCCATAATTGCTTAGTTTCTTTAGTAGCCTTTTCTGAGGGACTTTGTCAAAGGCCTTTTGAAAGTCTAAATAAATAATGTCCAGCAGTTCTTCTTTATCCACTATTTTATTGACATGTTCAAATAATTCTTATAGATGAATGAAATACATTTTTCCTTTGCAGAAACCAGGTTGGTTAGACCCTATCATTTCATGATTTTCTGGGTGTTTTATTATATTTAAATGACTATTTCAACCAATTTCCTAGGTACAGATGTTAAGTATACTGGTATGTAGTTGCCCATATCACTGTTAAAGCCTTTCTAAAATATAGGTACATTTGTTACTTTTAAATCCTTTGGTACAGTAGCTGTTTTCAATGACAGATTACATATTTTTGCTAGCAGCTCAGTTACTTCATATTTGAGCTCTTCAGACCTTCTAGATGCATACCACCTGACACTGATGACTTAGGGCTTTTTGAATCATGAAGTTGTTACAGCATATTTTCTTCTGATGCCCCCGTCACTGATACTACCTCATCTTTACTACCAAAAAAGATAAGATCCAGAATAGGTATTTCCCTATCATTCTCTGTGGTGAAGACTGATGCAAAGGAATCATTTAACTTCTCAGCAATGAGAATAGGGTTTAGGGAAGTCTGGGCTACAAACAGTTTTTGTACTGATTTAACCATATTGGTTTAGAAATGAGTGGTTTAATTGGTGCTGCTTGCACGTGTGGACGGACACACTGGTATAAAGGTGCTTGCATCAGTATAACTTATTACATTATACAGATATAAGAACATTCATACCAATATAAGTGCAGCTATACAACAGGGTTGCACCTATGTAAGTATATCTTATCTGTTTCTAAACCTGCACAGTTGATACAAAAACTGTGTATAGACAAGCTCTAGGAATAAGCTCTAGGATAAGCTTGGGCTAGAGACCAGACTCTGAGACCTTCCCTCATCATGGGTCTTTCATCGCAGTGTAGACATACCCTGAGTGTACAAGAACTCTTTAACAATTATTAATAGCTGCCTTTCAACAGTTTAAGAACCTAGCTTCGCTGACTGCATTCCACAGATGTGTGTGTCTAGTTGCAACCCAGCTTGTTCAGGTCTATGGTTAAAAACATTTATTTTTATCAATTTCCCTCATGATAATTTTTCTTTTGTTAAAAATAGGACTTATGGGTAAGTCTGCAGCCCTGCCATCATAGCCAATGTTATAACAGATCCATGTATTGGTAGAGCATAGCTAGTCGTCTCCAAAGGCTTTGCACTCTTGAGCTACTTTTAGACCTTGATTGATTTTGGATTCTCAGAGCATGTCTACATTACACGCTGGATCGATGGGCAGCGATCGATCCAGCGGGGGTCGATCTATCGCATCTAGTCTAGATGTGATAAATTGACCGCTAAGTGCTCTCCTGTCGACTCGGGTACTCCACCAGAGCAAGAAGCGTAGGCGGAGTCGACGGGGGAGTGTCAGCCGTCAACTTACCACAGTGAAGACACTGCAGTAAGTAGATCTAAGTATGTCGACTTCAGTTACACTATTCACGTAGCTGAAGTTGCATAATTTAGATTGATCCCACCCCCAGTGTACACCAGGCCTCAGAGTGGCTTGTAGCACTTTTTATAATTTGCAGGTAGCTAAACAATTGCAATCCTTGTTGATTATGGGGACACTGCTGCAGCTATAAAGCCTTTGTTGCGGTGTTTTCTACTTTGGGCAACACTTGAAGATCAAGAGGAAGATACATGCATTTCGTGTAAAATGCTGTAGCTTATCTGTTTAGTGAGGATATCACAAGGACAGGGTGAGTGAGGTAATAACTTTTATTGGACTAACTTCTGTTGACGAGAGAGACAAGCTTTCGAGATGCACAGAGCTCTTTCTCAAGTCTGAGCTTTGTGCAGCTTGAAAGCTTCTCTCTCTCTCATCAACAAAAGCTGGTCTAATACAAGATATTACCTCACCCACCTTGTTTCTCAGGTGCAATTCAGAATATTGGTTTTGAGCTGTAAAGGTTTTCATGTTTACAAATATTACAAACTACAGGTAAGCTATCAGGTGACATCCCGGGCCCATTGCAGTCAATGAGCATCTTGCCTTTAACCTCAGTGGGACCAGGATTTCACCCATATTGTTAAACAACACAATTCATTCAACATCTGAGTATAAAGTAATCAACAGTTTACTTGAACACGTGAAATACTGATTTCCCTTTCCACTTTAGTTACAAGAAAAGAACCAAACTCATACTGAATTATTTTGTGTGTGGAACTTTGTAAAGTATTTTGCTTATGCTGTGTTTCAGTGTAACGTGTAAAATATCACCCTTTTTTGGAGCTGGAGAATGGAGATGCTCATTTAGACCCTAATGCCGCAAAGATATACATTCTTAACTTTGGGCATGTGAGCAGTGCAATTGTAAGTAAATTTAAGCATGCACATATTTACAGGATTGGGTATTTTGACAGACTGGCTGCTGACTTTTCTCTCACTTGAGACTGATGTTAGGACAGTGTTTAAAGTCTTTCCCTCTTGTGATGATTAATGTATGTATCTATGCTAATGGGACATTTTAAATCGTATATTTTTGGAAGAGAAAATCCCATTAATTTAATCAGACTTCTACCACTAGCCTTCCTCATGTTTGGGTGTACCTGGAGCGATGGGAGATGGGAAGGCGTACTCCCTAGTTGGCAATGGATTTTAGGCAGCGTTTATAAAGATGGGTGATGAATACTGAATATAGCATTTTGTGGTGTGTGTTGCAGTATCCCCTTCTGGGGATGGGGAAGGAGTATGTACCTTGTATTACAGTCTCTCCTATTCCTCTGGGGAGAGGGGAGGGGGATTTTGATGGGTGTGCACTCATTTATGCATAATAATCACACTCATTTTGTGAGTTGAATCTCATTCTTAATTAATCACTGAATCCCCTCCCCCTTTGCAGAATCAATGAGGAGGGGGTGCAGGAAGAGGGCAGCGAGCCGGTGCTGACTATCCAAGGAGCTGCTAATTACCCAGGAGGATCATCAATTTCCCTGTAGATTAGCGTTAATTACCAGCAGCAGGGCCAGCTCAAGGCACCAGCGTGGCAAGCAGGTGCTTGGGGCGGCCACTCCGGAGAGGGGCAGCAGATCCAGCTATTCGGCGGCAATTCGGCAGACAGTCCCTCACTCCCGCTCGGAGCGAAGGACCTTCCGCGGAGTTGCCGCGGCGGGGGGTGGGCGGGGCTTTTTTTTTTTTTTTTTTTGGCTGCTTGGGGCGGCCAAAACCCTGGAGCCGGCCCTGACCAGCAGTTCCTTGCAGGATAAAAGTGGGGGTCGCGGTGCTGCCCAGGCAGTCTCTCTCTAGCTGAAAGGGGAGGGGAGAAGAGAAGCGTTAGTAGGCCACGGAGAGATTTATCTATCCCCTCTACAGTGTGTACCAGGGGTATGGTGGCATCTTCACATCCAGCCAGGGCGGGGGCTTGGTGGGCCCCAAACAGAAGCAGCCCAAGTGGAAGCAAAGCAAAGGCAGCAGCAGCCCTTCCCCGGGCGTTCCCACCACTCCCTCCACAGCAGCTGCCCCGGAGCCCGCTGACTACCTGGACAGCTACATGCGGGCGCAGCTCAAGGCGTTGCTGTCCCAAGTGAGCCTGGGCCTCACCCTGCGGCTCCGCAAGGCCAACACCAAGGAGGTGGGGGTGCAGGTGAACCCGCGGGTGGACGCCTCGGTGCAGTGCTCGATGGGGCTCTGAACGCTGCAGGGCAGCCACCTGCAGAGCCCCTCAGCCCACTTCAGCCAGGCGGGCCCAGCCATCTGCTCGCCTGGGTTGAACCGGCACCTCTTCACCCTGCCCGAGGCGGCCAGGCCTCAGGTGGTGCCGCCCACTGCCCCGGAGAGGAAGGAGGGAGCCGACGGGGAGCAGGTGGCGCTGCAGCCAGAGGAAGAGCCTGGCGAGAGGAGCCAGAGAGCGGACACCACCCCTGCCCAGCAGTCGCAGCCGGAGGAGGAGAAGGGAGCCGCCGCGGGGACAAGATCTGCCTTCCAGGTGGGCCGGGCTCCCTCTGTGCAGCGGCTCACCGCGAAGCGCAGGGAGTGGGAAAGGGGGGGCCTGGCTAGGGCACAGCCACCTTCCCCCGCTGTGACCCGCCAGCTCCGCAGCCCAGCCTCCGCCTCGGCACCAGGAGCGGCAGGTTCCCGCCCCTTGGCAGTCACGGCCCAGCTCCTGCTGCGCAATACCACCGACAGAGGCTTCCCATGGGCGGGAGCTGCTGCCCCAATGGCTGCAGTTCAGGAGCGGCCGCAAGTCCCGGTGTGCCTGGCACTGGACAAACAGTGGGAAAAGTTGCAGGCGCTGGAGAAACGTTCAGGCTGAACAGGGGCAAGAGGGAAGGGGGGGGGGAGAACTGGACAAGGTTGTATTTGCACAGTGTAGGGGCATAATCTCTGAGATGTGAATAAGGGATGTTAGTTATGCAGTAATGGGCCACCTACCTAGCCACTGTCATAAGGGTGGTCACAAATCATTTTTGACCAATAGTTTATTTTTGAGCATTTATAGATTTTTTTTAAATTTAAATATTCATAGTTGCAGGAAATTATAAGGGGAGTCATTAACTTTTTAATTACAATTGACATTGAGATTCAAAGTTAAAGCTTTATAACCATTAAAACAAATTGTCAACATGACATGTCAAGATATACTAAGTGAATATCCTTAAATCAAACTAAGTTCTCAAGTAGCACTCTCTTCTTTGCCCGTCTAAAATTTTTGTTGATGGAACTGTTTGGCTTGTGCACAGTGTAGTCAACATTTACCAATAAAAATCTAATCCAGGCTTAATAGAAGTTTCCTATGGCTGATGGCAGCCGTGGGTTTTATGGGATTGGAAGGAGTGGGTCTGGTAGCAATCTCATTTTTGAACATGGCTACCTCTCTGATCCCCACTAGCATGGTATCCATGTTTCTGAATATTCTTGCATCTCTTAAAGCTTAAGTGCAACCACACTAGCACCACCCTGAAGCTGTAATGTCACTTAATTTTAAGATCCAGATAACTTATATAGTCTTAAAATCCTCCATGGATTTGATTAGACCTTATAGTGATGGGACGGGATGCCCTACATAACACACATCACACTCCCTGTATATATTCCATTTTTTAATTTATTTTTTAGCACTGGTTGCTTCTGTTCAATTAGTATTCTCTAGGGCAGTGGTCACCGACTGATGGATCCTGGAGACTCTCCCAGTTGATTGCGATCTCTGGTGGCGTAGTGGGGCTGCTGCTAAGGCAGGCTCCCTGCCTGCCCCGGCCTCAGGCTGCTCCCAGAAGTGGCCAGCATGCTCCTGTGGCCTTGAGGGAGGCTGGGAGCAGGGGTTTCTGAGTGCTGCTCCTGCCTGCAAGCACCACCCCTGCAGCTCCCATTGGCTGGGAATAGGGAATTGCAGCCAAGGGGAGTTGTGGGGGCAGTGCTTGCAGGCAGGAGCAGTGCATGGAGACCCCTTGCCCCTCCCCAGGGGCGCACTGGCCCCTTCCGAGAGCAGCATGGGGACGGGGCAGGCAGGGAGCCTGCCTTAGCGGCAGCCTCGCTGCACCACCAACTGGGAGCCGCACCCCAGCCCTGAGCCCCCTCCTGTACCCCAAGCCCCTGCCCTGACCCCCCTCCCAGAGCCAGCACCCTGTACCCCTTCCTGCACCCCAACACTCTGCCCCAGCCTGGAGCCCCCTCCTGCACCCAAACTCCATCCCAGAGCCTGCACCCCTTCCTGAACCCCAACCACCTGCCCCAGCCAAGTGAAAGTGAGGGTGGGGGAGAGCGAGTGACGGGGGGGGGGCCTCAGGGAAGGGGCAGGGTAGATCCTGGGTTGCACTAAAATTCAAAAAATGAACTTGTGTGTAAAAAGGTTGAAGACCACTGCTCTAGGGCATCTGATATTATTTAGAATGGTCTTTCTCCACCTTATCAATTCTAGCTAGTTCAAACTCTAAACACCTTTTATTGCATCTACCTGTTTCTTTCCCTCTATTGAGTGGTTTCTAAAACACTTTGGGATACAGTTTGTATGAAGTACTCCTTATCAAAGCTGTATTGTATTGGTCTAACCCAGTGGTTCTCAACTTATTTACCACTGTGGGCTGTGTCCAATATGACCTATATAGCCCTGAGGATGTCACATGGGCAGCAGCTCTGTGCTAGCTGGGCTGCAGGTTAAGAACACTGGCCTAACCCCAACTGTTTTTTTTTTTGGGGGGGGGGAGGGGGAGGAAAACACCTCCAAATGTAACTGAACTCCCTCACCAGGGGTCTCAACACACTGCCTTAATGCTAACTGTAAATGAAGGAAAGACTTAGCAATTCTAGTGTAGGATTTCTAGGTAAATACTAAGGCCAGTGATTCACAGGCTAAATCCTATCCTGAATAGCTTTAAGAACATGCTGCTTAAAAGCATTCCTGAAGCAGGGACTTACACTCTTTCTAAAGGATTACAAGAGAAACACTGCTACAATTAAGCTCTGTGGTCTCATGAAAAACTCTTGCCTTTAAAAAAGGATGAGGGGTAGAGATCCACTCTTCATGCTGATGCCTAATCATGTAACCATTGAAGCTCACAGCGGTTTAGCTCCTTTCTAATACTGGTATACTGCAACCCCCTAAAAATCTAGCATCAGTCACATGGAGAACATAAATTGACTTGATTCAGTGTCTTGTATTCTAGCAGGTTATGACTGAACTTTCTCTGTTACAGTTCTTGGAACAGAAGTATGGCTATTTTCATTGTAAAGACTGCAAAACCAGATGGGAGAGTGCATATGTGTGGTGCATTTCTGGAAGTAACAAGGTAGCTAACAATGTACTGAAATCCTTATTATCCATATTCTAGTTTGTAGAGTGGAGGAACTCTTCCTCTAATAAGAATAATCTAACATGACACAAATTTAGGATCTGTCTTGGAAATATTTCTGAATGTAAGTGTCACCATGGTAACTAAGCATTTAAGTTTCTTAGGTTTACTTTAAACAACTCTGTCGCAAATGCCAAAAGGACTTCAATCCTTATCGAGTGGAAGCAATCCAGTGCCAGGTAAATTATATGAATGGTGAAAGACATTAAGATCTGTAGCAAATTCAGGAGAATTTAAAATTACAAGGTCCAAGTTAGTCACCCTTTCTGCTTTAATCCAAGCACCCTCATGGTTCAGGTGTGACTACTAGCTTGGGTAACTGCACAAATGAAGACCCTGATTCCTGCAAACACTCATGCACATGCATACTTAGGCTGAAATAATCTGACTACTTTTGCAGGTCTTTAGCTTTACATGCAAGTGTCTGCAATACCTGGGTCTAAATCATTATGATCTGTTGCTAGGTCATAGCTAGGTTCCATAGTCAAACTCTGCTTCTGAGAAACAACAAATGTGCACACAAATTTGGACTGAAGTAATGTCAAGTATGAAAACATGAGTATCACACTCACTCATCTGACTTGTTTACACAAAAGGGAACAAATACTAGTAATATAGAAGTGGCCACTTGTACCTCTTCTGATGCAGTTGCTACTTCTACTTTGCCTGGTCTACCCTGGGGGGGGGTGTCGATGTAAGATACGCAACTTCAGCTACGGGAACAGCGTAGCTGAAGTCGACGTATCTTATTTCGACTTACCTCCCGTCCTCACGGCGTGGGATCGACGGCTGCGGCTCCCCCGTCGACTCCGCTACCGCCGCTCGCCCTGGTGGAGTTCTGGAGTCGACGGGAGCGCGTTCGGGGATCGATATATCGCGTCTAGACGAGATGCGATATATCAATCCCCGATAGATCAATCACTGCCCACCGATCCGGCGGGTAGTCTGGACGTACCCCTTGAAACAGGTCCACCTGCCCTCCTCTGTCTGCGAATAATGAAATGTCTTCTCTCCTCAGACTTGCTCAAAGACTCGTTGCTCCTGCCCCCAGAAGAAAAGACACATTGACCTCAAGAGATCCCACCGCCAAGAGCTGTGTGGTCGCTGTAAAGGCAAGAGATTATTCTGTGACAACACTTACAGTTTTAAGTACATTGTTTGATCTGTGGCCTGTCTTAACTTATACCCTTTTGTATTTAGCACTTTGTCAGTCTTTGTTACTGGGCTCTGATTTTAGGCTTTTGACCTTGTATTGGATACTGGAGGAATCGCAAGATGCTTTGTAACTTTACAGTATACATTGTAAATAAAGTTGAATAAAACTCTGCATTTGATTTACTTATCTTTTTTTAAACTTAATCCTGCCTTAGCATGGGAAGGATTCATCATTCTGAAGATGAACATCTTTCTGACCTACGTTGGAAATATCTGAAGGAGGGTAAAAGGTAATTTAGCCTACTAGCTTAAAAAAAAAAAGTCTACCTGGGATGAGAGCCCATGCTATACTAAAACTATTGTGATAGGAAGACTAGAGGAATCAAAAGGCTTCTTGATCCACAGTATAAAGTCTAGGATGACTGCATGACTAACCATGGCTTCAACTACTGAGAAGCAGGAGATCTTCTAGAGCAGGGGTTCTCAAACTTCATTGCATCGTGACCCCCTTCTGACAACAAACTACTACACAACCCCAAGAGGGGGGACTGAAGCCTGAGTCTGCCCAAGCCCCTCTGCCCTGGGCAGGGGGGGGCCAAAGCCCCAAGGGCTTCCACCCCAGGCAGGGGGCCTGTAACCTGAGCCCCACCGCCCAGGACTGAAGCCCTCAGGCTTGGGCTTCAGCCCTGGGCGGTGGGGCTCGGGTTTCAGCTTTGGCCCCAGGCCCCACCAAGTCTAAGCCAGCCCTGGGGACCGCATTAAAATGGGGGTTTGTTCCACTTAGGGATCCCAACCCACAGTTTGAGAACTGCTGTTCTAGAGAATGAATCAATGGTCTGTACCTTAGGCTGGCTGTCAGAATCTTCTCAATTCTTTCTGATTCCTGTTCCTAAACTGAGGGAACTGAGTTATCAAGGGTTCAAGATGGTTTTGAACACAGCACAACATGCGGAAAAGGAAAAATTGCATCTGACAATTAATAAAAATGCTAAATCTTTCTGAGTGAGGAGACAAAACAACTTGTACCCAAAATAATGGGGGAGATGATACAAAGCAAAAATCTCAACAGTTAGAGCATGTTAGTAAACAATCTTCAATCCACTTCACAAAACCTCAGAATTACTATATAGAAGAAGCACTAATTAATGTCTATTAAATTAAAACTCCATCATCTTGAGTGAATACTTTTTTAAAGACTACATGTAAAGGACTTAAGCTACATAAGGAATAGGTAATGTCTTGCCAACTAAAAGGGAGCATGAATATAGCCATAAGTGAAAGAAGTTCATTATTGCAGTTGAGAGTGACTTCAAGCTATGTATCCAGGCCATGAGTGCAGGGAGCACATGTCCAAGTAACTTACCTCAGTTCATAACTGAAGAAGTCACTAATACTTGACAGAAGACAGTTCTCAACATTGGCTGGAATCCCACTCTAAATTCCTATACCAAAAACTTCAGTTGGCCTTCATTGTAGTTGTGGTGCTTGATTCTGTTTAGTATGGCTCTGGTAATTGCTGTGGCACCGGTAGAAAAACTCGGTTGTGCTGGGAAGTCTAGAACTCCTCTTTCCTTAGTGATGTGACAAAAATAAGGATATTGCAAAACCTGAGTCTTCACAAAGAGCATTTCTGACTAAGACAAGTCCCATGCTACAGGTATCACTGAGGTAGGGGGCTGGGTTCCAATGTGTCTGTACATTGACCTAGTCACAACAGTTAAGATCAAGGGCAGAAGTGATTAGAGTAAGGCCCTGTAGAGTCCAGGAGCTTAATTTCATGTATTAAATTCTTGCTCTGCCAGAGGATCTGTATGTAATGGTTATAGCACTGACAAGTTTAACTCCATTGTTGCTGAGTTATTTCCCAAACCCATGAGTAGTTGAGTGGGAAAGCGGGAGGGGGCGGGGGGGAAGAGAGGAGAGGATTGTCATTTCTATTTTTAGCCTTTCAAGCAGGTACATTAAACAGATATGCAGTTTGGCTATAGTCACCATAGCCATTAACTTGATTACATTTTATCCAGTAGTACAACATGTTTTCTTTACAGAATAAAACAGTTTTCCTGTATGTTAGTACCTACTTCCCCCCCAAACTATTTTTGCAGTTTAGAAAAAATGCACTGTTCAATAGATGCTCCTTCAAGGAGATTTAATTTGAAACAGTAGTAGCAAGAGTAGCTGCTCCATTGTGGGAGTTGCATTCAGTCACACAGTATAGTCAGCTGGCAGTGGGGATTTGAAGGGAAAATACTAACATTTATTATTCATAGGGGACTGGTAATTTTAAGAGTAAATGGACAGAAAGGGAGAATGTGATTAAATTTTCTACCGCTCCAGTTCCAACTGTCTATTTCTTCTAATAGTTTTAGTGGCTAAAACCAAGTTCCTTTTACTGTATAATAAGTTCACTCAGGAAAACAAGGTCCCAGTGACCAGCCTCAATACTTGCATCCACATTCACATAGATGCAAATTGGGATCCCTATTTATTTTATCACAAAAATCCCAGATGGGTATAAAATTGTGGGCTGAAATATATTGAAACAGGTGATGTTAATGAGCACCAACACAAAGTTCTTACAGTACTTCACTAATGAAAGTCACTCAAAACAGTACTTAGAAATGAAATATATAGTTGAGGTTTGATATCTTGTTTTCCATTACCTTTAAAATGTTTCTACTCTGAAAAAAATTACTATGTAGAACATAATTTCTTCCTGAACAGACTTTTCCCCTGTGTCTATTCAGTCATACAACTAGAAGTGGAGTTTTTTGTCTGGGTACACCGCAAGAAGGACAGGAGACTTGTTATGGGTTTTAATCAGGCCCCAACTTTATTATATAGATGTCTGGGACTACTTGGCAGATAAAGTGTACAGTGCAGGCAAATCCATGCTTATTCACATCAATTCTCCAGGGCTTCCACCAGCCCCCCTGTTTCCATCCAGGTCCCCCAGCTGACCCATGGCTTGGACCTTACCATCCACCAGCCTCGCAAGAGGCTTAAGCAGGGCCGGCTCCAGCATTTCTGCCGCCCCAAGCAAAAAAAAAAAAAGCCGCGATCGGCGGCGGCAGTTCAGCAGCAGGTCCTTCGCTCCTAGAGGGAGGGACCTGCCGCCCCCGAATTGCCGCAGGCGCCGCCCCTCTCCCTTGGCCGCCCCAAGCACCTGCTTGTTAAGCTGGTGCCTGGAGCCGGCCCTGGGCTTAAGGAGGGCTAGGAGAACGGGGCGGGGGTGTTGGCTCCCTGCCGTACTGATCATGGGAGTCCCTGAACCCCCTCCCCCGTTCTTTTTCTTTATCCAGTAACTCCTTTTAAGTCCTTTACCAGGCCATTTATCTGGTCACTGGCTGCCCTCCCTATGGAGTACCTGCACTAAACATCTGCCGCAAGGAGGCGCCAGCCATTTGCTTGGCTGCCTCCCCCCAACCCCGCCGGGTTTCCAGACATCTGCAAATGGCCTCTTGGCTAGCAGCCCTACTGGGGAGAAAGAACCCATTGTCCCATGTGTGATCGTCAAGGGGCACCAGCAGCTGCATTATCCTTGACCTGGTACTGCAGCAACCGCCCTTAACGGAGGGCCGCATAGGCGACCCATTCTCTGGATCCTTGTATTGACAAGACTCCTTAAAAGAAAACAAAATAAAGGCTGGAGCCAAAAAATCTGCATTTCTCTAACCACATGACATTCCAAGGTTCCAGAGAGCCCATGGCAAACTGGAAATGAGACAAGGTGTCTGCTATGCCATTATCCATGCCCGGCACGTGCTTGGAAGAAAAAACAGATGTTGAAGGTTAAGCATTGGAGGACAAATGCTCTTACCAACTTTCCAATCCTGTGTGATCTGAAAGTTTGGCTATTGATAACCTGTACCCCTGCCATGTTGTCGCAACAGCACACCTGTATATTAGACCCAAATTAATAACCATTTGTACCTCTACAATGATACCCCCTTAAATTTATTTAGAAAACTTTTCCACACCCACAAGTCTTACTACATCTGTGTAGTGACTCATATGTAATTGTGTGGTCTGGCTATGCCAGTCGGTGCCACTGGCAGCCTGGCACCAAAAGCCCACCCCAGGGCAACAACCCTGCAAGCAAAGTTCAGCTCAAAGCCCAGGTAGGTTAATGTCTCGACAGGGGCCTTCTGTTTTGTTCTTCGCTAGGGATTTCCCCAACTATTTAGCCAGGGCCTGAAATGTGTCCAACAGGTGAAAACAGTCATTTGACCCAGCTTGCTCTGCAAACAAAAATTGTGCAATTAATGCACTATTTGGTTTAGTCCCACTGACTGACTGCACCACTGCCCAGTGCAACATTGTACTAAATTTCTGAAAAGCTGCACAGGATACTGAACAGCCCATGGGCATAGCCTTGTTGAAATAAAATTGCCAGCGGTAGGCGTCTTAAACAACCACCATTATTAAATGCCCAGCAAATACTATTACGGGCCCAGGGCCCTCTTTGGGCTTGTTGCAGTATGAACAAACCCCTGGCATCCTTGGTGTTATGCCCTTGAACCACAGTGTCTGATGCCACCTTATTCCAGTTTGTGTTGCTGCCCTTAATGGAAACTCCTTATGACATGCCACCAAACATATTGGGTGCCCACCTAATTATATTAATATAATTGACAAAGGCCGGGCTGCTGTCTGGGTAGGCCTGTACCATAACACCCGCCTAGACGATGAGAGTAGCCTCCCCATTTTTTCATGTTCTAGGCACCCTTGGCCTCTTGGGAAGTTGGCTGTTTTGCTTGCCTTGTCCATGTTTACTGCCTGTGAACACCTTCCTGTGCCATAGGGATATTACCTGCACGGATTCTATATTTAGTTGCACGGAGTAGGTGAACTCCCATCAGGTCAGCTCCCCCGGCATAACCGTATTGCAGAGTCCTGCTCCCTCATAGGCCCCTGGGGAGTGTCTACCCTGTCCCCTGCGGTTACATGCCCTGATGGCTGAGTTGCCCTGTGCCCCTTCCTTGTCCTGCTGCTGAAACTTGAGCCCATGCTGGGCCTACCCTGTCACCCTGTGCAGACCCTTCACATCTAGCTGCCTGAAACTACTGTTGTAAATGCAAATTAGCTTGCAGCAGCTGTGTAATACTGTCAGTGCCCCCCCCCCCGCCCCCTGAAGGTGCAACCCCTAGGTGGGTCTGCCCAGGCTTCTCAACCTTCCACTCCTGGGCCCAGAGTATTTAATACCCCAATTGGCTGACTCCTGTTCCCCTTAGGTGAACTCACTGAGTGACTGGTTAAGTACGGTCCCTGCACCTGGCTGTGGCCCCTGCAACTGCCACCCTTTGCCAGGCTGGAAGGCCGGATAACACCTCTACCACCCATTTCCCCAATCTCCGTGTGGTTTAGATTACACTCACCCCCAGGATCAGCATCCACCATCCCTGTGTTAGGTGGAAGAAAACATCCTGGTTTTTTAGGTGACCTTGCGCCCTTTGAAGCATTGTAATGCTGTGGAGAAAACCTCAGAAACGTCACTGACCATTTGCTGCACATCTTAGCTGACCACCCCATTAATGCACACAGCCTGCTCACCTGAGTGCGTGGACACTTTCCTATGATCATTTGCCTCCCTTAGTCCATGAGGCTGCCTTGAGTTATTAAACAGTAGCAGTCCACGTACTTGTGAGCCCCCTTGCCCCTGCTGCAGTACTGTCTGTTTTGGGTTTCCTTCCAGTCCATGGATTCCCTTGGGGCTGCCCTGCCTGTGCCTGTCCCCTTTCCAGCAAAGGTATAGGCACCTGAGCAGCAAGGAGCACACAGCTATGAAACAGTTAAATTGTCCTTGCCTTCCTCTGTCCCTCCCCCTCACCCCCACATTAATTGTCCCTTGCTCCCTTCCCCTCCCAGGAGACACCCGCTTGCTCCAAGTGAAATGAGAGGAGGGGCCAAACCCATGCTGATGTTTATAACTCCTCATTCCTAGGTGGTGAGTCATCCACCACACTGACTGCTCCCCCCCATGCACACTGAATTCCTTGCTTTGCAAACGCTGATTGCTTCACCTCGCTTGCAAATTCACCGTCCCTGGTTGCACCTTCCAGGCTGCCTGGGGGTGAAAGAACCTGGGGGCAAGGCAGGGCCGGTTCAAGGAAGTGTCGCACCCTAGGCTTCCACCTTGCACGCCACCCCGTCATCCAGCTAACCCCGCCCCCCTGCTGCAGTTAACCCAGCCCCCCACCCGGGAAGCCCCCCCAGAAGCTAACCCTGCCCAGGGAGACCCCCCGTGGCAGCTAACCCCGCCTGGGGAGACGCCCCCCCCTGCGGCAGCTAACCCCGCCCGGGGAGCCCGCCCCAGCTCACCTCGGCTCTGCCTCCTCCGCTGAGCATGCCGGCGCCGCTCTAGTTCTCCTCCCCTCGCAGGCTTGCGGCACCGATTGGAGGAGACTTAGAGCGGGGGCTGAGTGCTCAGCGGAGGAGGCAGAATGTAGGTGATCTGGGGCGGGGAGCGGTTCCCCTGTGCGCCCCCCCCCCGTTACTGTGGGCGGCCCTCCCCGCGCCCCCCTGCCGCAGGTCACCTCCACTCCACCGCCTTACCTGAGCGGGCTTTTAGGCCCCCCAACCACTAGGCGCCGTAGGCGGCAGCCTAGTTTGCCTAAACAGTTGCACCGGCCCTGGGGCAGGGGACACTAGTTCCCCTTCTTTTCACTGTCCCCTTCTGTGTAATTTGCCTGTGCCTGCCCTTCCTTGTCTCTGGGGCCAGGGGAGGGGAGTAATACCCCCCCATTTTCCTGAACTTCCCTTTCTCTGTGCCCCTGGAACCATGCTGTTGCCAGTGCTGTTTGCTGCTTTTCTGGAGCCATGCTTTCTTGGGGCCATGCTGCTGCCACGTGGTCCTGCAGCAAGCCTTAGAGCCCCAGCCTGTTCCTGTTCTGCTGGCTTCCTTGCTGCTTTCACATAGAGACTTGCCTCCCCCAGGTTTTGTACCTTTATGCACATACCAGGGGGGAGGGGGGAGTGAGTCATTGCTGCAAAGTTGACCACCAAGCACCTTTTGCAGCAGTTTCTGACCTTCTTTCTCTCCCTCCCCCAATCACAATGCAGAGCTGTCCTTCTTTGGGTAAGCCCGCACAAATTCTGCCCCACCTTTAGTTGTGGTGCAGTCATTTTAGTACTTGTAGCCCTGCAGGGTCAACACAGATCTGAGAGATGGATTATATATCTTTTTGTGCAGCAACACAGTTGTTTACCAACTTCCAATTACAGGACCAATCAATTATAGCTGTGCAAGCAAGGAATAAGAGAAGGGTGGCAAGTCATTGTGTTTTCAAAGGAAGAAATGCTACTTGACTCTCAGATGCCAGATTGGATTGGCAACGCTGCCAGTTAGAAGATGTAAACCAAGAACACCTGAGATGGAAATCTTTCAGACACAAAGCTGGAAGGCCACAGTGCTACAGTCATAGTCACTTTTCAGAACTGAACTTTAAACCATGAGATTTTAGAAACTTGTTTTTTTTTAAATCTACAGTCAATTTGTTCTTCCCTTTACATGTTATTGCTGAGGAATAGAATACAGATATCTTACATTTTCTTTCTGTATAATGGGCTTAGACTTTTCAGAAGGAAATAATTAGGAACATTTCAGTGTCTGCATGTTATTAATAGTTTGAGTCAGTATTGTAGACTCAGTCAAGAACAAGATCTTCAGCAAACCAATCAGCACATACGCAGTTGTGATATATGACTTTTATATTTTAGTTAAATGAATGTACTGATCAAAATATCAACCAATGTTACTTCACAAAAAACTAAGTGTATTTACAGCCTGAATAAGTTACATAATGTCTGAATAAGAGTGTCTCAGATGTGCAACAGATTTACATGCACACATTTAACAGCAGTTAAATGTAAGGAAACAAAAACATACAAGAATGACTTATATTATATATATGTTATATATATATAACAAATCAAATAAGACATCTTTTTAAGAACGTAAAGTGAGAACTTGCATTTCACATTAATATTTTAAATTTTATAGTCCAGATTTATATTAAATAAAAATATGCATGCGTGAGAGTTCAAAAGATTTTGAATATGCGATGTGTCTTTTTCCTACAAAATGGTAAGGTAAATCAGATCAACCATCCTTTAATAGTATAAATATATTAATAAAAGCAACCTTCTAGTAAAAAGCAGCCAAAGTCCTTAACAAAAAGAAGAAAAAAAAGAGAAAATCTACCTAGACCATTCATGGCATTCAGGGCCTAAGAACAGACCTCTGCAATATGATCCAGTACCTTCAGAAACAGTAGCCTAGCAACATTAGGAAATGTACTTCATAGCAGCTCATTGTTTTAAGATACAGTAATCATATTCAAATTACAGTGTACAGTAAATTGTAGTCCATTTACAATTTGTTTCATATACACAGGCTCTCAGCTTTCGACCAATTTTGCAATGTTCTGTGGCCAGCTTCATTTTGCCCAGCTTTCGCTCAACCAAACAACACAAAAAAGAGAAAAAATGTTCACGTTTTATAAGAAAAAATATTCTATAGTGAAGGAAACATTGCACTTTTGCCAATCTAAAATAATTTTCTAAAAAGGAAGTACTGTTCAGTGTAGTAGGCTTTGGTATGCAATGGAAGTCACTTCTTCAGTAGTGAGTTGCAGTTGCTCAGTGAAATGCTAACCAATTTTTGTGCAACACAGAACAAAGGATTCTGTCCTGGATATTCTATGCTTCCTTTGTCCTTACAGTATTGCTACACATTTGAAGTTCTGCCCATCTCTTTTTAGAAGAAGTCCTAAATGTAACAAGAGTGAGTACAGCTTGACCAAACTTTTCTAAGGCCGAGAAGACACTGAACCACCTCACTCCAGCAGGGCAGCACTCCCAGCTTGAAAGAGAAAGGGGACACAAGACTCCTGTCAGAGACTTGTGCCGGAAACACTGGAGTCTGGAAGAAAAGTATTGATGACCTGGTAACTCTGAGCTCTGCGAATCATGTCGCGAATCTCTATATTCAGCTCCATTAGTTTGGTACAGATTTCAGTCAGGCTCTGGTTGGAGCCCACTAGTGCATAAGTGCCAGTCTGGCCCAGTGTTTGATGCCGGAAGTAAATATTCAGTAGTGTCTGGACCTCATCATCAGAATTGCTTCCAAAGATGTCATTTGGCCACAAACTCCTGCAGTGCAACCAATGGAAAGCATATTTATGTTATTACTTGTTTGGTGGGATGATATTTGACATAGATATATACATGAATTGTATTTTCGACGTATCTATAATCATACTGGAACTAAATAATTTCACAACACTTGTTAATCAGACCCAGAATATTAGACACTGAATTCACATACCATATGAAATGTAAGCCCCATCATATAAAACTGGAAAATGAAAACTCATACATAGAAATGGAAAAGACAATGGGCTGGATCCTTAGCTGGTGTAAACTAATGATTTACACCTGCTGAGGATCTGGTCCTACAAGTGAATAAATTTTCAAAAACAATTTCACTGCAGTACTTTTGATCGATACTATAATTAAAGAAATTAGGATAATGAGATTTGTTTGATCTAGTATTAACATCCTCAAAGTCACTCAAGATATCACTTAAATGTTCTTGCTGGAGAAACAATCCACTTAGGAAACTGATAAAAACATGCATTTTTAATAATGTGACGGTTTAGTATAAATCATGTGGGAAAACTTGCCTGCATTCTCTTATCTGTAGTAAAGCTTTACCAAGTTCATTGCTTTTTAAACACTCCAGCATGGATTGAATGGCTGCTTCTGTAGAACTGAATGTGGGCTCAGATAAGGCAGCTTCCATATTTAGAGGATCAGCTGCAATAGCAGCAGTAGCATCTTTAAGATTTTTCTTTAATTCACTCAGTTCTCTTGACATATTTAGGAGCTGTTCAAAGACAAGAATTGATAAACATATTTATATTTTCCTTTTGTATCAAGAAGCAGCAATACATTTCAGATCAGCTCTATCATCATATTAGAATTATTTGTTGCTTGTGAACAAACATCATTTTAATACAAAAACAACGCTTCTCCATCTCAATGGCAAAAATTTTCTCAAAAATTTTCTCATACAGTATATGTTTGTCTCATACTGTACACAAACTGAAAAGATCTTATTTTTATTCTTTATTCAATCCTCTGCTTTGCATTTGGCTTTTAACGTATCAGAACACATCTAGCTTTCAAAATATATCATATCTAACAGGATCAACCCCCTGAAATGTTCAATAAGGAGATAGTAGTTATGTAACCCTTTTACTGGACAGAAAATTTAACGTGGCAAAAGACAGACAATTCACAATGCCTTAATTTGGTTCTAAGGATGTAACAGAACATGACAATATGTGATAAACATGTTCTATAGACTGTGACAGCAACTGACAGTGGCTATTTCTTTTAAATAATAGTTAATGTATCCAGCAAAACATGCTACTTTCATGATTAAAACTATTCCTCCTATTGTTTTTTTCCACTCTGTAGGTTGCATTAATTGTAACAAATGATCCCATTGATTCACTCATTAACCTCGGGTATTGTGCTAAAATATGCTTACAAAATCAACCCTCTACTAAAAAAATTACTAAGATCTTAAAAAATAAAGTCTACCATTCATGGTACTAGAGTCCTAATAACTGTCCTCTGCAATATGATCCATTACCGTAAAAGAGAATAGCCTAGCAATATTACAAAACATACTTTGCAGCAGCTTCTCAAGATAAAGATATGGTAATAGTCAGATTGAGTGTAGTGTCCACACCACAATCACACTTGAATTAAACCAATAACTATATAAATTAAACAATCCCCAATTACTACAAAATCTGCGAGCTACTTGCTGTATACACTTTACAATTTGCAACTTCTTGTTCTAAGAATACAATCATATTAAAAGCACTAGTTCTTTCCCACTATTTTCATATATAACAGATTTTTACAAGGAAAAAAATATA
Source organism: Terrapene triunguis (assembly GCF_002925995.2). NCBI lineage: Eukaryota > Metazoa > Chordata > Testudines > Emydidae > Terrapene > Terrapene triunguis. Next base: position 7,539,391 of record NW_020664492.1, on the reverse strand, counting down.
TGCTGTAATTTATTTTATCATCTTCTCTTAAGTGATGACCACAGAATATACAGTGGTTACATGAAAAATACCGTTTCTTAATATATTATGTGTTTTGGAATATTTATGAGAATATATTTGCCTCCAAAACCTGCTGATGTGAAGCATTTTAAAAAAGTAATCTGTGTAGAAATATCTGAAGAGAAATGGCCAGCTATCAAGCTCAAAATAGACCATTTCTGTGTCATGGTTTTAGAACTACTGTATCTCAAAGATGTAGTGAGAAATTTTAGGAAACGTTTTCTAAAACAAGCGACACAATCTTTATGAATCAAATTAAAATTAAATGACTATGATGATATTATGGTTCTTCGTACATTGTAATTTTAATATTTTTTCTTTTAAGTGAATTTAGTACTCTTGGATAGAGTCAGATCGACAGCAGCAGAGACTGGAGACCTTTGTGAATCCACAGAAGAGGTACGGCATGAACACTTACAATGCAAGCTTAAGGTCAAGTCTATACTACAGACTTCTGCCAGCATAGCTATGTCAGTCAGGGGTGTGAAGAGGTGTGATCCCTGACTGAGACAGCTGCACTGGGAAAGCTGCAGTGTAGACTCAGTTACACCAGAAAAAATGTGCTTTTGCTGGTATAATTAGATCTACACTAGAAGCTTTTTATTTCATTCGGGGGTCTGGAATAAGCAAAAGTGCAGTATTGCCAGTATAAACTGCATCCACTAGGAGCACTTTGCTGGTATAGTTATAGTGGCAAAGTGCTCCTAGTGTAGATCTGGCCACGAAGTCCAACTAACGTCAACCATGCCCTAGATTAAGAATCATTTCCAGACAATGGAAGCAAGGTCAATTTCCCTGAAAATTTTCTTTGATCCTATAAAGACTTATGCACTTACTTAATTTTACATAGTATGAATAATCCCAACTTGTTAAATTAAGCATTTGAATAAATCTCTGCAGGACTGGGCCTAATTTAGTATTCTCACTCATTACCATGCAAATTACTGAAATTACCATTGAAGACTGACTGCATAAAAGAACTCAAACTTTGAATCACTGTACTGTCTCTTACATACAGTGCAGAATTCCCAAACACATTTTAATTCAGACAAAGGAGTGTTATAGAAACATTTAGTTTGGAGACCCATAGTTCAGGTTAATAATTAATTTTTGGTGAAAACATGTAGAAATAAAAATACAAAGATACAGTGATTATTTTAGTAGAAGGCTTGGTTGTGCTTATGACATACCTCTGGCATGGAACTAACTTCATGCACCTGTCCAATGAGTTTACAGTACGACTGAAAAAGCAACAGCAGCTGGAAGTGGAGCTTATATAATCTCTGACACAGTTCCAATTGCTAAGGAAAGATGTATAGGAGGAGAAAACATTAATAAAGAGCAGCAGATTTTGGGTCATTTTTGTGCAGCCAATAAAACATATTTGGGGATATATCTATTACTGTTTCTCTGGTAAGAAAAAGCTGGTTGGCATGATTTTACTAAACTATGATCACATATCAGAGTGAAAACACCCACGATATTGTTTTGTCTGTAGCTGGTCACAGTTCAGAATAATAATTCCTAGCTCTTATATAGCACTTTTCATCAGTAGATGTCAAAGTGCTTTACAAAGGAGGTCAGTATCATTATCCCCATTTTACAGATGGGGAAACTGAGGCACAAAGAGGGGCAGTAACTTGCATATATATAATGCTTTTAAAATTCAAGAGTGGCCAGAGAGATGTCTTCTGAGAGAAAGGAAATCCAAAATGGGGTCCTGTCCCATGACCGGGACTCCTAGGTGCTATGATAATACAAGTCATAAACGACAATAAGAATAACAAGGCGGTGCGCCAATTGAGCCAAATGCTCCCTTCTGCTTCTATGAGTGGAAAGGAACAAAAAGCAGCGAATCCAATCATGTGGACATAGACTGTGTGGGGGAGGTAGGAAGTGCTGGTTCTGCCACATAAACCCCCTTTTCCTCAACCTTGATGAAATCACTCCATGGGGACTCTGGGATGGGGATCAAGTTCCATAGATAAGGGGAGTTCTGGTCTCTGTGGTATCATTCCTGCCATCTTAAGTTAATATTGCCCCAGGAGTATTAACTTAAAATTATTCTCTTAACACGATGTGCAACTCCATCCCCAAGGGGGGACTGAGGATACTAAGGTATCATGGAATGGCTATAGGAGTTATGAGGTTCAGAGGAGCAGATGGACCTGGAGTTGTGGATTTCCCAAGAGTGTGGGTTTTGGGGTTCTGAACCCTCCGCTAACTCTACAGGTGGACCAGGGGCCAAATTCTGTGTCCCTGACTGAACCATGAGGTGGAAATGCTTTGAATCCAAATTCACGGAGCTTCCTGTCTCTCATGCAGGAAGGATTAACTTGTGTAGGGAATGATTGGTCTTACAGACTTTTTAAAAGAAAAAACAAAACCTTTAAAGCTTCAAAAGGGACCAAAAGGACTTGTGCCTAGACATAATCTCAGTGGCTGCTTTTGTTGCTTTAGAAGCAGGGCTGCCCAGAGGGGGAGGCAAGTGGGGCAATTTGCCCCAGGCCCCGGGCCCCGCAAGGGCCCCCCACGAGAATATAGTATTCTATAGGATTGCAACTTTTTTTTTATGGAAGGGGCCCCTGAAATTGCTTTGCCCCAGACCCCCTGAATCCTCTGGGAGGCCCTGTTTAGAAGCTTGTTAACAAAAAATACCTCACAAAAGGCTTTATGAGACATTGTCCATTTCACCAACTCTACCCCAAACCAGTATTGTGTCAACTCTTTATTAGCACAAGGAGGCTGGACACAGCTCATTCTGAGTGTCACATGATGGAATCACTTGACAGCAATGCAAAGTGCTTCTTCCTCATCTCCCACGTGAGAGATTAAGTATGATACTTCTGTAATTTGTAACCAGCAATTAGTTAGAAACAAGGCTCTGATTTAATCACAGAGTATTACCAACCCTTGCAATATCTCCACAAGTCACAAGAGTTTGGCCAGGGTTGGAGCCAGTCTCGCAATGACATGAGAAGCTCCTGCCCTCTGGTGAATTTCAGCACTACCTGGAGGGAAAACCCCTCTGACTGGCTGCCTTCCCCACATGCTTACTTCCTGGGGAAGAGCAGCCAGCTAGGGCTGCTACAGGAAGCAGGCAGACCTTTCCCCCCTGTGCCCTCAGGAACCGTTCTCACAAGAGTGGGGAGGAAGGAACAGAAAAATCCCATTAATTTAAGACAGCTCCACTCCTCCTTCCCTCCTGGGAACAACTTGCTCTCTCCTTGCAACACCTGGCCTGGCAAAGGGAAGAAGAAGAAACCTACTGCAGCTGCCTTCACCCCCACACCAGTAGCTGCAGAAGGAGCAGAGCTGAGGCTTGGGGGTGGGGTGCAGATAGGGTGGCCAGATGTCCCGATTTTATAGTGACAGTCCCGATTTTTGGGTCTTTTTTTTTTTATATAGGCTCCTATTACCCCTCCCCCCACCCCGGTCCCAATTTTTCACATTTGCTGTCTGCTCACCCTAGGTGCAGAACTGATGTGAAGGTGGGGCAGATGTGGGGGCAGAACTGAAGGGGTAACTTGAGCGGTCAAAATTGGGGATGAGCAGAATTAATGTGACAGGCAGCTCTGGTAAGGGGACAGAACTGATTTGGGGATTGGGAGGGCAGAATTAATTCCTGGGCAGGGGAATGAGCAGGTATGGGGTGATTCTTGCTGCAGGGGCAAAATGATTTTACCCAATCATTTTGGGAGAGTGGGCCACAGTAATTGTCACACATGCACTGGGGGCAGGTGGGGAGAATTCAAAAATCAAACACAGACCAAAAAACACAATATAACTTTTTTTAAAATCTCATGATTTTGGGGGGTTAACTTGTGATTTTTGAACCTTTAGGATAGCCAATACTATAGTTTTAACATTCAGTTTTTCCCTTCTGACTACTAGTTTAAGCTAACAAATTGTGCAAAACTAAACTAATATGAATTAAATGTAAGTTTGATATATTCAGCAGTTAAATATCATATCATGCAGCTTACTTTTTTTATTTGTGGATACTTATTGAAATGACAACATGGTGAAATTGTTCAAATTAGCATATGATGAAAACATTTTAAAACCTAATTTAAAATTAGTATTTCCAATGTTTCATAGAGATATATTGAAACATTACAAGTTTTAAAATAACCACTTCAGCTCTCCATTCTAGCTTATTAAAGCTACTTAGAGTCTGGACTGTTAAACAAGACTGACTCACATTCAAAATTAATTTAAAGACCTTTTCTAAATGGTATGTGACAATGCCAGAATTTGTAATAGTAGCTTAGATTTCTGCTTCAAGAGAAAAGTGACTCAAAACACAACTTAGTTACTTACAACATGTTGAATCAAAATTGCTAAGGAAAAAATGAAAAGAAAAAGGGAAAACATGCCAAGAGATAAAAAGAAAAAAACAAACAAACAGTAAAACCAGGCTGTATAAGTCCATCTCTAGATGGACAAAGAATATGAAAGAACTTCAACTTACTGCAAGAGATTCCATTTGCTACACAGCAAGCATGGCACAGGAAAAAGGAAAGGAAAGAAAGTATAGTGTCAGTGTAATGCATGCAATAGGAAGCACAGCCCTTCTTTAATAGCTTAACTGTCAACAATATTAGCATTGCTTGCCTCAGTTTGCTAAGTGGTTGAAAATGTACCACCCACACATCATGCACAGCATTCTCATTAAAACCAAGCTTTACTCCTAATGGTAAATTATAAACTAACTGAAATCAGTTAGATTTTGAGATTTATTAGCCCCAATTTCTCCCAGAGTGTATTTCCAAAAACCAGGAAATTATACCATCAAAGTTTCTACTGCTTAATGAGTTTTAAATGAATAAATTTGGCTAAGTTTGGTCTTTTATTTATGGACAAAGAATTCATAGCACACAAGTTCTCAAAAGTTTCTGCAGTGGTTTCAAATCGTTAACAGAACTGAAGCAAAAATGTGTTGTATGGCCGTATAAGGTCAAATACTATTTCCATTAAAAACCCTGTGGCTTCCAGGTTTATAACTGGGCATTTTAGAACTGAAAAGTTTGGTGTATAACTTTTAAGTTGTGAATTATTTTAAAGTCTGAACTTTAAAGAAAGTCCCCTCCCTGAAAAAGGAGAGATGCTCGCTCTTCCTTTTCCCAGGAGCTAATGTTCACTCTAATATATCGGTCTATGCATTTCTAATACAGTTTTCACCATTTTGTCAAGGTGCCATATCTGGTCTATAAAACCATCATGTCATCAGTTTAACTCTCGCATAAACCTACACTGACATCTGCCCAGCTGCAATGTGATGTCAGTGCACATGCAATGATGTTAATGAACATTTGTAATTGTTATAAAATATTTTATATTATTATTTAAAAACAAAGAAGGCAAATGCAAAAAAGTTAACAAATGCTAAGGGACTATCTTGGCATTGCCAAAGCAAAGGAATTCAGCCCTGTCCTCATCCCATTGTGCTTTGATATTAAAGTATGTATGAATTTAAGCTTGCCCAGTTTCCTACATTACCTCTATACAATGGGATGAGTTAATGACTGAATGGCAGACTAAGCTCTAAATGTGCTGGCTTTTGTGGTGGTTAACATTAAGCCTTTGACATTATTGGTCAAATTCCATGCAGTTTATGTAATTAAGCCTTGTACAACTAAATATAAGATCAAACAGGAAGAGATAAGACAGATTACTGTGCCAGTAAATTCAGAACTACACTGATTTGCATTTGTCAAAGCATTTCACTTATATGTTTCCAAATTTTGACACCATCTTCAGGTTTTATGTGAACTTTTAAAAATCCCTAATTCAGTAAATAAGTGTGTCCTAATCTACCATGGAATTTACTTTTTAAAAGTGGGGGAAAGCAGCCAAAAAAAGAGTGAATTCCATGGTCTGTTGTTCAAGAAAAGCTGCCTTCTCTCCAGTGCTTCCAAAAAGAAAGTATGTGTATGTGTGTGTGGGGGGGGGGGGGAGGGAAGGCACAGAGTAAGTCAAGAGGAAAAAAACCTTCCCTGCTCACTGAAGGAAAACATACCACTCTTTAAATAAATATTCCAAAGATTCTCTAGGTTAATGATGCCCAGCCCCAACTTGGCTCTATAATTTGATAATGATTTTAATTCCTCATCCTGGCTCCCTCAGCATGAAAAGTAATATTCCTTGGAAGTTGAGAGGGTAATCAGTATTTGATTGAGAACTCATTTGCCTTCCCCTGCCATTTAACTGTTCAGGCAGAATGACTTTAGCATTCAAAGGTCTCTCAGGTTCCAGTCTAAATCTTCTTGGTGTGTGTGTGAGAGAGGATAGAGATTAGTTGACAAGCCTGCACGGTAAAAACCCGGTAGGGATGAATGTTACCTATATTTTTCAAATAGGTCTAAGAAAGAAAAAATAAGAAAGTTACTGTGCGCCAGCAAAATTTTGATTTATCTTTTTTTCAGGAGAAGAGTAGTTTTTCAGTTTTAACAAGATCAGAACCGCGGCCATTAAAATAGGGTAGAAAGATGGCAAAGAAGTAGTCTGATGCTGGTAAGCCTTCTTGTGATTTTAAGGAAGTACTTATAGGTCCTAAAAAGAGATGGGAGTCACCCCATTATTCTGAAGGTGCTAATCTGACTCCAGACTAGACAGACACTTTAAAGGTAATACAATTCTTAGCCATTCATTGACACAGGAGAGTCCCACAGGAGCTAGGGCATTCAGCAGCAAGTGGATGATGTTCGGGTGTTCTAGTCGTCAGCATTGGTTCTACTGTTTTCAAATGTTGTGCTGCAAGCCTTGGAAAGTATGAGAGAGATAGAACATGTGCTAATATATCCCAAAGTAACTGTTGGATTTGAAGGCAGTAGAAACTATGCTCAGCCTGTAGCTGTATTTTGGATAGCTATGTATTTCCAGGAGCTGGGTGCAGGAGCCAATTCAACTCCATGTTTAAAGGCTGCATTTTCCCATAGTCAGTAGGGAAGACAGTATAGAGGACTTACATCATTAACAGAGTTCCTAGTTTAGCTTCAAGAGTTGCTGTGAGTGCTCAACTTTACTGCAACTGAGACTTGATTCTAGATCTTCCTAATCCAACTTTACCAGGGAGCCTTCTGTGGCTAATCCAGTAGGAGTTAAATCAAATTGGCATCAAGTAGGAATCACACCTTGTAAAATGACTGGTTTTACCCACATAGTTGTTATTGGGGCATTTGATGCACTGGATGAGGTGCATCACATGTTGTGATAAGCATGTGTAGGACTTGTGAATCTTGAAAGGTGTGTTGTGTGGAGTATTGATCATCATAGCAGTGGAGATATGTCTGCAGGGTTTGCAACTGTTGTTCTGGCAGGGGCTGGTGCTACTTTGCGTTGGTGTGTCCTGGTCTGTGGGGAACTTGCTTTTGATGATGAGCTTGGCAGGGTTGAGGGGCTGTTCAAAGGTCAGAAGAGGGAGTTCATGTGCCAAGCAGCATTCTAGGACCTGTGTATAACCTTTAAATGGCATTAAAGAGTTTAAGTACTGCTCATAGGCGCCGACTCCGTGGGTGCTCCGGGGCTGGAGGAAAAATTGGTGGATGCAGCAGCTCCCCGCCCCGCCCCGCCCCAGCTCACCTCCGCCTCCTCCCCTGAGTGCACCGCACCCCCGCTTCTCCTCCCAGCGCTTGCCGCCGCGAAAAGCTGTTTCGCAGCATAACAAGCTGTGGGAGGGAGGGGGGAGGAGTGGGAATGCGGCGTGCTCAGGGGAGGAGGCGTGGCCGGGGCAGGGATTTGGGGAAGGGGTCCAATAGGGGCGGGGGGGGGAGTTGGGGTGGAGACGTTGGGGAAGGGGTTAGAATAGGGCCGGGGCAGGGGTAGAGTTGGGGCAGGGGGAGGGGTCGAGCACCCACCAGCGCCAGGAGAAGTTGGCGCCTATGCTACTGCTTCCTCTGTAAGACAGAGGGCCTTTCTTTTACCAACAATTATTTTATTCTTTGGCATATCCCCATCTTCTTCATTCTGTGCTTGTGTGGAACTATCATTTCATGCTCAGGGTGAAGCGCAGAAGAAAGGCATGGAAAAAATTACTCACCATTGTAGGAGTTATTTTTCCCTTCCCAATGACACTTTCTCAGCACATGCTTCCCTGAAGTCTTCCTCCCATTCTACTTTTGATGAGTAAATAGAATAGAAAGTGTTGGAGAAGAAAGGCCTTTTGGTGAGAAGGACTGTTTCATATGGACAGGTGAATGGGAGGGGAGAAGAGAAACGTATGAATCTGTCGATCAAAAGTCCTACCATCTTGTGAACTCCCAGGAATAATACATTTTGTGTTGAGGGAACATTGCTGGGAAGAGAATAGGGATTCCTGCAGCAGCGAGAAACACTTCTTTTCATTCTGACCAACAAGTAGTTTGTATACTAACCCTTTTTTCACAAAACACATACATTAACTCTGAAATAGAGAACACCTTATTAAAGACAAACACAACACAACTGTAATATATGCAGATTCTATGTACCCGATTCATATTTTAATCCCCTTTGTGTATCATTCAGTGTTCTCTCTATTCCTTCTGCTTAATTTCCTTTTAAAATAATGAACAAGATGTTGTAAAATGGGACTGAGAATTACAATTATGAAAGCAGGGATGGGTGAGGACGAGGAAGCTTTAAAAACAGCAGTGCATCAGCAACTTTTTAAGCTACTGTTTGGTTTCTGTTCTAGTACAGTGGGAAGATAACGATTAAACAGATTCCAGTCGTTAAACCTCCACACAAATTTTATCTCGTATGTGAATTGTATTTATAAAAGCAGTAAGGAATCTTTCCCCATATCCATCGAACAAATGGATATAAACTGGCCATCAGGAAGTTTAGACTTGAAATTAGACGAAGGTTTCTAACGATCAGAGGAGTGAAGTTCTGGAACAGCCTTCCAAGGGGAGCAGTGGGGGCAAAAGACAGATCTGGCTTCAAGACTAAGCTTGATAAGTTTATGGAGGGGATGGTATAATGGAATAGCCTAATTTTGGCAATTAGTTGGTGTTTGACTATTAGCGGTAAATATGCCCAATGGCCTGTGATGGGATGTGAGATGGGATGGGATCTGAGTTACTACAGAGAATTCTTTCCTGGGTGTCTGGCTGGTGAGTCTTGCCCACATGCTCAGGGTTTAGCTGATCGCCATATTTGGGGTCAGGAAGGAATTTTCCTCCAGGGCAGATTGGCAGAGGCCCTGGGGGTTTTTCGCCTTCTTCTGCAGCATGGGGCACGGGTCACTTACTGGAAGATTCTCTGCACCTTGAAGTCTTTAAACCATGATTTGAGGACTTCAATGGCTCAGACATAGGTTCGATACAGGAGTGGGTGGGTGAGATTCTGTGGCCTGCGTTGTGCAGGAGGTCAGACTAGATGATCATAATGGGGACCTTAAAGTCTATGATTCTATGATCTTTTACTTAGTTTTGCACACAGCCCATTCACAACATGCCCATGTGTCACTACATCAGGGCTTGTAAAATGCAACCCAAGCATTGTCAGGTATGTGAGCAGCTTTCCCAATGTGTGCATGTACTTGTGCTGGCACTGGTCCATGGGCTTTAATGCTAAAAATGTCAAGGCAGCCAAAATGCACTGGGGGGGGGGGGCAGAGGGGAAGCAATAGCTGTAGAATTTGCTCCCTTTCCATATGTTCACAAAAGCATGTGCATAAAAAGCAAGGGAGAGCAGGAACAGAAAGTGAAGTACAAAGAAGAAGGAAAAAATGAAGCAAGAAACATAAGAACATAAGAACGGCCATACTGGGTCAGACCAAAGGTCCACTGAGCCCAATATCCTGTCTTCCGACAGTGGCCAATGCCAGGTGCCCCAGAGGGAATGAACAGAACAGGTAATTATTAAGTGAGCCATCACCTGTCACGCATTCCCAGCTTCTGGCAAACAGAGGAAGAGGAACAAAGGATGATCAGAAAAAAAAAGGGAAGAAAGAAAATGAACCAGAAAAAAAGGGAGAGAATGGGAGAGGAGAGATAATGAACAAGTAGAGAAAACATGTTAGAGGAAAATATGGCTAAAATTTCAGGTGTGTAGTTCTGAAAAGGTTATTGTCCTTTTTTACATACACAAAGACAAGGAAAGAGGGAATGTCATGTTTCTTCTTTCTTCTGCCTCCAGATGTCATTTCTTAAGTGTGTTCGTTACTGCTCCTTCTTTTCTGTCTGTCTGTCTCTATCTTTTGAGGACTGGAACGGGACATCATGCTTCCCTATGTGCCTGTCAGAATATCTGGTCTGTGAGACAAAACCCTTAGAATCATAGAATAGTAAGACTGCAAAGGACCTCAAGAGGTCTTGTAGTCCAGTCCCCTGCACTTAAGCCAGCACTAAATATTATCTAGGCCATCCCTGACAGGTGTTTGTCTAACCAGCTCTTAAAACTCTCCAATGATGGAGATTCTACAACATCCCTAGACAATTTATTACAATGCTTAACTGCCCTGACAGTTAGGAATTTTTTCCTAATGTCCAACCTAAACCTTCTTGCTGCAATTTAAGCCCATTGCTTCTTGTTCTAGTCTCAGAGGTTAAGGAGAACAATTTTTCTCCATCCTCCTTGTAATAACCTTTTATGTACTTGAAAACTTATCATCTCCCCTCTCAGTCTTCTCTTCTCCAGACTAAACAAACCCAATTTTTTCAATCTTCCCTCATAGGTCACATTTTCTGGACCTTTAATCATTTTTGTTGCTCTTCTCTGGACTTTCTCCAGTCTGGCCACATCTTTCCTGAAATGTGGTATAACCCACACACTTTCTGGGTGTGGTGTTCTGTCCCATCTAGTGGCACTGAGACTACTAAGAGAGTTAAATGAGTCTGCTCTACAGCCTTAGCCAAAAGCCAGTTGGCTTTTAGCTCATGCACTTAGCTCCAGAGGTCCCAGATTTGATCCCACCTGCTGACGACCAGGGTCTGTCAGTGTTACAAATGGGGGCTCATCCAGGATTTCAACTGGGAAGACACTGAAGCTCAGGACGCGTTTCCTCAGCTAGAGGAAGTATGTAACCCATACTCTTTCTGGGTGTGGTGTTCTGTCCCATCTAGTGGCACCAAGACCACTAAGGGAGAAAGTTAAATGAGTCTCCTCTATAGCCTTAGTTAACAGGCAGTTGGCTTTTAGCTCATGCAGTAGAGGCTCATACACTAAGCTCCAGAGGTCCCTGGTTCGATCCCCCCGCCGACAACCGGGGTCTGTCGGCGTTACAGTGGCACCCAGAACTGTACACAATATTCCAGTTGAGGCCTAAACAGCACGGAGTAGAGTGGAAGAATTACTTCTTGTGTCTGGCTTACAACACTCCTGCTAATAAATCCCAGAACGATGTTTGCTTTTTTTACAACTGTGTTACACTGTTGACTCATATTTAGCTTGTGATCCACTATGATCCCCAGATCCCTTTCTCCAGTACTCCTTCCTAGGCAGTCATTTCCCATTTTGTATGTGTGCAACTGATTATTCCTTCCTAAGTGGCATACTTTGCATTTGTCCTTATTGAGTTTTATCCTATTTACTTCAGACCATTTCTCTAGTTTGTCCAGATCATTTTGAATTGTAATCCTAGCCTCCAAAGCACTTGCAACCCCTCCCAGCTTCAACCACAGACTTTATAAGTGTACTCTTAATGCCATTATCTAAATCATTGATGAAGATATTGAAGAAGAACCGGACCCAGAACTGATCCCTGTGGGACCCCACTCAATATGCCCTTCCAGCTTGACTGAGAACCCCTTATAACTATGAACTATATTTGCCCATTTCCAGTCCTCTGGAATCTCTCCCGTTGTCCATGACTTTTCAAAGATAATCGCTAATGGCTCAGATATCTCCTCAATCAGCTCCTTGAGTATTCTAGGATGTATTTCATCAGGCCCTGGTGACTTGAAGACATCTAAATTGTCTAGCACTTGCTCTGCCATGAACATATACAATATTTGCCATTAGAAAAGAAAGAATAACATTTTCCAACACTTACCACACAATGGTGTTTGAGATACCAATTGTTCTGTATAGTTAAAATAGCAAAGAACCAGGAAGACTGTTGAATGCTTTATGGCAATCACTTCATAGCATATACAGGAATCTTTTGTTTCAAAGGCAATGCATGAAACATTGTTTCGCATAAATGTTTTTCCACAGCATTAATTACTTCACAGACCACTGAAAAGTCCTTTGATGGTAAATATTTTGTTACTACTAACATCAGCTGGATTTCAGCCATTAACTTAAAGGTGAAAGGCTTAATATTTCAGGTATTAAAGCTCAAATGCAAAAAGTCTACACACAATGGGCCAGATTGTGGTTGCAAAGCCACTGGCAACACTGAAGGTGCTCTGGAAATAAAGTGCACCAGAAGGAACTCCCAGAAACATTATGCTGTAGGAAAGTCACTGCTGTTACAGAGCAACATCCATTTGCCCTGGTCAGGGGCCAGCTCTGCTTGCTGGTGCAGAGTGGGAGGACAGAGCCATATCCCCACCCATTCTCCATCCAGTTTGGGCAGGCCTGTGCCAACAGCAACAACAGACTCATGAGTGCAAGAACTGGTATTGCGTCCAAGCTCTGCAAAGGGACACAAGGAGGTAAAGGCACCAGCTTCTTTTGGCATCAAGAAACAATGCATAAATGTCACTTGACAGGAAAGTAAAATAGCTCCTTATTACCTTTTCTTCAGAGTCCCCTGGCTGACAAGTAATAACTCCATCTTGTGAACCCCCAGCAAAGGTTGCTTTGCAGTTTGCAAGCCACTGTTTTCAGAGAAAAAAAGTGAGGTATTAGCTCTGGCTAGATTTAAAGAAGGGTAACAAAGTATTTTAGTCTCACAATATGATGTCTTGAAAACATATTAAGTCAAGTTTTGCAATTAAGCTCTTCATTCATACAGCCCAACACATTTTGCATTAGCGGATTGAGTTAAAAAGTTAGAATTCTGATTTCTAATAGTGTTTATATTGTATAAACAAAACAAATTAATACATGAATTACTAATTAATAGAGAGGAGGAGCTTGACAGACTAGAGAATGCACACACATTTGAAATTAAGCTCTATAAAGAGCCATTCTTTTAATTCTTGTTGTATCAATTACCATATCTTCCAAAAAAAGAGAGAGAAGACATTTATGGATCCAAATTCTAGATACAATATTGACCTACAAAATGTTATACTACTATTAATTTAAACAGATTTGAGATCAAAACGTTTTAATATATGAATACACAGGGCAATAAAGCATAGAAATCTTGCTTACTGAGAGAGTTGCTTCTTTCCTGTTGTTGTATGTGTCCAAATACTCCTGTAGTTCTAGAACACTGAATTTTAGCTTTTCAAGAAGTCCACAAGAGAGAAGCTGGAAACATTAAAATAAAAAATGGGCCAGTAAATTTTACTATTAAAGAAGAAACATATTTGTAAAGTAGAAGCTATGGTATGCACTGCAAAAAGGCACTTTAAAGTTTACCCGTTGCCAGTCTCAATCCCATGCTAAAACTCTACTAACACTGCTGGATGTACAGGTTCCTGCTCCAACTGGAATTAAAATTGAAAACACAATCCATCTTGCTAATGGTTCTGGCAGCCAGTAAGGGTTTCTGGAATAACTAGCATTTTCTTTTGACTTTCAGAGCTTGATTCCATCTGCAGTGCATGTTCAGGAGCTACTGGAGCTGAGACAGCCACCTTAGCTCTTAATACTAAAATCTCAGGAAACACATTTGTACTCTGGGCTTCAGCTCAAAATGCTACAGAGCTGACCTTCCCAAATAAATACACAAAGTGCTGTACAAATATTAACCAGTTAATCTTCACAAGTCTCCTGTGAGGTAAGTAACAGTATACACATTTTTACAGATACAGAAACAGATGCACAGAAATTAATAACTTTTCAGAGGCCACAGCAGTGAGTCAGAGCAGACCCAGATTATAGTTCAGACATTTCTAGCTTGCAGCTTTATATAAAATGCACAAGATCACACTGCCACCACAGAACATCTACCTATGGCTAACTGATAAAAGATGGACGAAGTCACAAGAAATTAGAAAGATTGTCTCATTTCGTAGAGCCAGACTGTATCATACAACCCATATTACACTGAACTCAAATGAAGCTGCTGAGCATATTGTGTTGTCTGATGTCTCAACATGGCTAGAGCCAGTTCTGCCCCCTCCTCTTGTCTTTCAGATATAGAGCTAGAAGAGGAAGAGATGACTCAAATGTCATGAAGTGTTCCATGCCAACCTGGCAATGCATGCAATGTTGGCTGCTTGTCAACTTCAATCACTGAGGCATGTAGGGCAGCTGAGGGAGTGCACAGGCACTGTTGGCTTTCCCAAGAGCCCCATACTGAACAGCAAAGCAGCAAAAAGAAGGCCATTCTGAAAGCCTGCCCCACTAAAATCGGTTGGCCTCTTCAAAAGCCACCTGCTGGTGGGTTCTTCACTCTTTTTTCTCCAACAGAAATACATGGTACTCCAACTACTTTGCCCTGTCCAGAGCAGCACCACGAGAGAAGCCTTGCTTCACAGCATGACAATGTATTGATGGAATCAATGTGTATAAGTGTAGGGATATTAAAGAAGGTACTAACAGTGATTCCCCCAAGTGACAGTGACTCCCTCATAATTTGTCCCCCACACTTTAAAATCCAACAGTTTCACCAAGTACAAAAATCTCTTGGGTCTTCTGTTAAAACTTGTAAGCTACTGTCTGTAGAAACCATTGATTATATCTATCCTGTAAAAGATACTTTATTACTATGTAAAACTTACAAACAAGTTAATTGACTTTGTTCTTGAAGTAATTGATACAATGTAAACAAACACTATAAGCCGTTAAGTGACTTTCACTTCATTCAACGGCTCCTAGGACAGACCCCCACCCTCTGTGATTAAAGGGCTGGGAGTCTCAAATGAATTAGCACACACCCTGAAAGTGGTGGAGACAGTAAATTAAAATATGGTTAAAATATGAAATGTATGCTGATGAATGCTTGATATACATGAATGGTTAGGGAGGTGCCAGCCTAGAAAGGGAGTATCCATCGGCCCGAAGAATGTGTCAAGTGGATGACCAGAAAACCCCCGGAGGATAAACTGGGATCCACCCCGTCACCTGGAAGGATGAGAAACACAAACTTGGGACAGTTTGGAGCCACCAGGAATGTGCCCAGGAATGTGTCCAGGAATGTGCCATCTGCTGATTAAGTCAGCAACAGCAGGATGAAACAGCTCCCATAGACTAACATAGGAATTAATTCCTATAAGAATGGACTCTCAAGACTGATGACTTTGAGTCTCTGGTTCTGCTGCCAACCTCCAGGAGCATCAGGTGCATCTGACACAGACTCGGCTCCATCCTCATGACCAAGATACGTGGCTAGTAACTTGGCATGAGCAACTTCTAGGCTGGTAACTATAACACCTATACAGAACTTGAATAAATGATTGTGTGAATAAATCTCTCTCTCTCTATATGTGTGTGTGTATAAGAAATAAGTAGTGATAGAAATAAGTAGTCAAACAACGTTGTTTACTTTTATCTTTTGCTTTATCATTATATTTACAATAAATGTGGCATCTTTGCCTTATCCCTCTTAATAAGATCCTGCTGGTTTTTATTCTATTGGTATAACACCCTGAGATGGGGAAGAGGGGGCAATGGGAAAGCATGCAGAGACCCTGGCACAGGGCGTGTGCAAGAAGTCCCTGAAAAAGAAGAGACGGGAGAATGGCACCTGGGAGCTTGAGGGTGGAGTGGGGAAATGGAGGAATACAAGTAGCCCTCTGGTGTGTGCAATTCTTTTGGCCTACAAAAGCAACTAAGTGTTGCTTAGTTATTGCTTAGTTATTATTATCATTATTATCATTACTAATCCAAAACATAATGCAAACTGTGAATATGTGGATTTGGGTTTCATCAAAGTGTGAACTAGCAAGATTCTGCTCTACAATCTCTTCAAACCACAAACTCGCATCCTTATTATAAGCACAATTTTGACTGAAGAAAACAAAATCACTTCCAACAAAAGAAACTGGATATTTCCAGTATTCTCCAATAAGGCTGTACAAATAGTTTGTGTAGAAATCTAAGCCTGACAACCCAAGAACATTCTGAGTGAGGTTCAGATGTTTGCATTGCCAATCATTGTGTCACCACATTGCAACTAGGAATGTAGTTTTCGGATAAATGCACCACCAGCTCACTAGGAATGTAGGTTTCGGATAAACTTTGCTGAACTGTCTGGTAAACAGATGAATCTGAACTTCTTCCAAGTTTGGTCACCCTCATCCTCCTGTCATTGTAAATAGTCTACAACTAATGAGCTGAACCTGGTTTCTAAGGACTTGTCTACATTAGAAAGTTGTACCACTTTAACTACATTATATTATAGTTAAAGTGGTACAACCATCCACCCCTTCTCCCCTTCCACCCTGCAGATGCAGTTATATTGGCATAAAGTGCTTTATACCAGCATAGCTATTCCTGTACAAGAAGGGGAATAACTATGCCAATAGAACTCACCTTTATATTGGGATAGCTGTGTTCACACTAGGGCTTCTACTGTTATAAATATATTGTTAAAAAATAAAATCATATCCCTAATTGACACAGTTATAGTGGTAAAACTTACAGGCAATTATATCCTTTGTTCGTCTTGAGACACAGATTCTTGAACACATCTCATTTAAAGAACCACTTGCCAGCATTATTAATCTCTAAGAGTATGTCTACACTACAGGATTAATCCGAATTTAGATAATTCGAATTTGGGAAACAGGTTGTATAAATTCGATTGTGCGCGGCCACACTAAGCACCTTAATTCGGTTTTTAACCACATTAATTCGGTGGTGTGCGGCCACACTACCCCATTAATTTAAACACAGTAATTCGGTGGTGTGCGGCCACACTAACCCTAATTCGAATTAACAAAATCGATTTAGGCTCTACTCCGCTCGTCGAGGTGGAGTACAGAAATCGATTTTAAGTGCCCTTTAATTCGAATTAACTGGTTCTGTAGTGTGGACGGGTGAAGGGTTAATTCGGATTAACGCAGCTAAATCCGAATTAAAGTCGTAGTGTAGACCAGGCCTAATAAAAGAGTATGAAAATGCAATGGAAGTTTGGTTGACAATGGGGGAAAAAAGCACTATAATCAGGAGGTGTATGTGTAGGAATCCTAGAGGGCAGGTGCCCCTTGATAAGTATATTCTTCAGCAGACCAAAGGTGGGATAATCAGGGGGTCTCTCCAAGGCCCCAACATCTGTCTCCAAACTACCAGACAACTTAAACAAGAAAAATCTCCCAAAACTGTTGCCACCCTAGCCTCCTTTACATGACACAAGCTGGACATGCTAGTTATTATCCTCTACAGGAATATACTCACTGTTTCAGCATCTACGAAAAGAGTGGGGCATTCTGAACAGGAAGTTAGCATCTGAGAAGAGCTCACAAACTTTGAGCCTATTCCTCGTAGGTTGTCACCAAGGTAACTGGCAGCATCACAAGTTAGGAAGCAGAACCTTTTCTGAATATTCTGTGAAACAAAATAGTTCTTATCACATTCATTGCTCAAGTACAAACGTCTTTCCTTTGCAAACACAATTGCATACATTCCTTCTTCATACAATAACAGCATGTTCGAAAGAAACCATCTGCATGGGAGGAAGTGAATGTTTGTCCAAGGATATTGAATAACAATTACTATTACACTGGACACAGTGCTCAGAAGTTTCTCCAGATAGGCAGCTGTGGAACTGGCCAGAGAATTCACATTTAGCAATAGAATTACAAACTGCTGCTGAAGTACCATGTTCTTGCTTGTGAGGATGATTCATTCTTTATAAACTATGTACCCTCAAATAATGTATGCTCAAATAAATTTGTTAATCTCTAAGGTGCCACAAGTACTCCTGTTCTTTTTATGTACCCTCATGTAACTTTTTCTTGTTCCTGCTGATTACCAGTGTTGATCAATACAAGAATTCTCTGCCCATTCTGGATACTGTTTTGTTAGTTCCCAATATCAAGAGGCCAATCAAACAATGTAGCAACAAGCCTAATATCAAACAGCAGCACAGAAACTCATGAAAGAGGTTTCTCTGCTTTTGTTTTCCACTCTGCAGAGAAACCTCCTTGCTTGAACACCTCTGCTCCTTGGGAAGGCTCCAACAGTATAAAGTTGCATTTGGAAACTATTGTTCACACAGCTTTTTGATATCTGAGTGGGTACAGCACCTAAAAGAGTACATAGTCTTGGTCTTCAAGGAGCATACTGCTTCTGTAACTTCTTTTTAACGACTTCCATTTAATAAATAATAGTAATAAAAAGACAGTTTAAGCCTTTCAAGAACTGAAACAATTATGCAAATATCACTGCCACAATATACTTCTGAGACCA
The DNA here is from genome assembly GCF_002925995.2 of Terrapene triunguis. Classification (NCBI taxonomy): domain Eukaryota; kingdom Metazoa; phylum Chordata; order Testudines; family Emydidae; genus Terrapene; species Terrapene triunguis. The sequence goes on along the minus strand of NW_020664492.1, from coordinate 7,520,929 downwards.
AAAGCTCAGTAGGATTGACATTTAAAAAATGGATGAGACAATGTATGGATTATGAGACCACCTAAAGTTGCATTAGATAGGAAAAGCAATTTTAAAAAGGATTTATAAACCCTCATGCCTTGGGGCACAAATCAACCATGGCCAGGGAGAAATCTCCCCTATGGACAAACTTATTCCATAATTGTCCATTCCTGACTGTTCCTCTAAAGCACCTGATACTGGTTACAACCAGAGACAGGATACACAATTAGATGGACTACTGGTCTGATAAAGCAATTCCTCTGTTTCGCCCATTCTGCCTCTAGACTGAGGAATTACAATTTACACATTACACAGTAAATGGGTAAGATACTCTACTATACTGAGTTTCTCTTCCATGCAACTGAGATGAGGGGCTGTCAGGGAGCTGATTACAGCTCCTTGATTCTCTGCCTAGCTCTGGTGCAGAATATGCCAGCTAGCAATAGTCCCCAAGGGACTCTCTGTCATCTGAGGATAGCCAGAGCACACAACGCTCCAGCCATGCTTGCGCCCCACCCTCTGTACCGATGGCTAAAAGGAATGGTCGCATAGGATGAGCCAATGACAGTTCTATGCTTGATAATGACTCCCCCCACATGCCAGGGGGATCCTTAGCAGGGAATATAGGACAAGATTCCATTCCCTTTTCTCGACCAGAATGGGGCAGCATCTGGGCTTATATTTTTAAATATTACAGTCTTGTTCATTTTGGAACACAATTTTGTTTTTCACAGAACATGGTCAAGTCAATACATTTTTTTAAAAAAAGATCATTTTTAAACATACAGATAGCTTTAGGATGCATCAGCCAGATGTTTATGGAACATGATGATGCATAGGGCAAATTCACTATTCTGTCATCTTTATACATGTGGATGAGGTCGCAATAAAAAAAAGTTTAAAAGAAATTAATTTAGTGGTCTCCTACATTATTCCTCATTTGTCCACGTTACAACAATCTCCGTTTGATTCAGACTGATTGACAGCCTATATTCATGGCAGACTCTGAAGTAGAACTGGAAGGATGTTGTATGTCAGAAACATGACACCTTGTTAGAACTGTGGCGGGATGCTTGAGTATCTACTTCTGCTATGAACTGGCTGAAGTCAGTGCTATTTGTTCCCAACTGTAATCAATTCCAATTTCACGCCATATTTTTATGTTTTAAAGTATTATTTTCCTAGAAATGATAACAGAATACATAGCTATCAACAGGAAATTATTTAATTAAAGCATAAAGTATAGATAGGTGAGCATGAAGTGCACATCTGATCATTACCTGGGCTAGCATTACTTTGGACCACATAGCTTTTGATAAGAATCGACTTGAGATGACTGCAAAACCTCTCTTTTCTTCTATGTCGGGGTGTTCAGACTCAGTCTAATCTTACATAGACATATGAGAATCTTCAGAAGTTTGAGAGCCGGGGCATGCCTGCTAGAGCTCAGGGCTTCAGCCCTGTGGGGAGGGAGGTCTGGGGGCTTCAGCCCCAGGGGAGGTGCCTGCTGGGGCTGAAGCCCCAAGCCCTAGAAGGCGTGCCCCACAGGGCTGAAGCACCGAGAGCTCTCTCCCTGCTGGGCAGAAGCCAGAGGCGACATATGGGGTGGAGGGCGTACTATGTCGTCCCTCCCACCCCCTGATTTTTTGCCAGGGTTTGCTGGCCCTGCTCGGTCACATGATGCTGCAGGGCCCACTCCCTGCATGGCAGCTGCTGGAACCAGCAAGCTGGTAGCTGCAGCCTTGGGGACAGGCAGCAACAAACAGCTGGGAGCTGCAGGAAGAGCCGCTGCCTCTCCCCATGGAACTAAAGAAGTGGCCTCTCCCTGCAGTTCCCAGTTGTTTGCTGCTGCCTCTCCACACAGAGCTAACAGCTGGGAGCCACAGGGAGGGGCCACTGAGGGTAAGGCGGGGGATGATTCAGGCTGGGGGGGGGGGCTGAATCTTTAAATTGTGTCCCCCCCACACCTTCTTGGCAGGCACCAGTCATTCCTGGCAGAAGCCCCTAGCCTCACCACCCTGTCGCAGGGCAGAAGCCCCCAGCTCCCCTCTCCCAGTCTGGTAGGCAGAGAAGGTGGGTGGGTGGGTGGGGGCTCCACAAAGAGCCGCATGCGGCTTGCGAGCCATGGTTTGGCCTCCCCTGTTCTATGTGCATCACAAAGTAAAGTGAAATTGTTTATCACATAAAGGAAAAGTTCCTAAGGCTATAACAAAACATATTACTGGAAAGCAAACAGTGTGTTTTCATGTGTTTATTTTATTTTCTGGTCACAACTTTCCAAAGCATTTTAGCTGTAGATTAATCAAAACCTGGTTCAGACTAAGTGTCCTCACTCCTTCATTTCCTTCCCCTTCTAACAAACTGCTCTTTTACAGTTATTCACAAATACGACATTCATTCATACTATAGCTCAGCAGGCAAAGTGAGCACCTACACGATGCTGCGTTCCAGCCAGTAGGAGGTGTTCCTGTTATGTGCATCCAACCTCCTTGTAGAAAGGAGTGCCACGTCCCTGCTGCACCAGAATTCCACAAGCTCCTGGAGTGACTATTCTCAAATCTGGGTTTCTTGTAATCCTACCACTGAACAGGAACTGCCCCCATGCTGGATCAGATCAGTAGTCAGGGCCGTCCCAACCCACATGCAAAGTACGCAGCTGCGTAGGGCACCAGGAAATTTGGTGCCCCAAATTTCCTGGTGCCCTACGCAGCTGTGTGCTGCTCCAGCCCCTGCTCCGCCTCTTCCCCATGGCCCCGCCCTGCTCTGCCCCAGCCCCGCCTCTTCCCACCCCTGCTCCGCCCCAGCCCCGCCCCCACTCCAGCTTTTCCCCTGAGGACTGCAGCAGGAGTCGGGCGTCCTGCACTCACCAGCAGTGGTAAGTGGAGCGACCCGGCCCCAGCCCGCTCCGTGCCGCTGGCGAGTGCTGGGGGTGGTCCTCTCTGCCCCCCAAGTCCGGGAGCCAGGGGAGCAGAGTGGAGCGGGCTGGGTCTGGGTCGCTCCACTTCCCGCTGCCCCATGAGTGTAGGGTCGGGCCTGCCCTGCACTCACCAGGTGGCAGGAAGTGGAGCGACCCGGCCCCAACCCTCTCCACTCTGCTGGCTCGTGCTGGGGTGCAGTTTCCCCCCCTGGCCCCCAAGCCTGCTCCTGCCCCCCTGCAGAAGCCTGGAGCCAATGCCCCCTCCCCCCCTGTGGAGGTCTGGGGCCCGACACAGCCCCCCTTTGCCTTTGTCCTTATGGAATTTCATCCTATTTATTTCAGGCCATTTCTCCAGTTTGTTAAGAGCTGTTAGAGAGGACAGCATCTAGAGGAAATACAAATATTGGGCACACCAGACCTGGAAACATTTCCACTTTTGAAGGTGGTTTACTACTGCCCAGGAGTACAGAGTAAACTTCCAGAGAATAGTCGAGTTCTATGACCGAGAACCATCTAGCAGCCAGACTTTAAGGTGAAGAGCGGCCAGACTGGGGTGGGTTATGGCCCCTGAGCTCTGAGTCAAGAGATCTGCTGCCAGAGGGAGGTGGAAAGTCATCTGAAGGAAAAGGTAAAGCAGATCCTGGAACCAAACTTGGCACGGCCAGGCCAGAGGTATGAGCATTACTACTGCGTGATCTTGTTTCAGCTTGTATTAGAGGTGTTGGAGGTAGAAATATAGGAGTGTGTGAGGTTAGGTGATGATGAGGACATCCCCCAGGGAGTTGTGACACTCCTCTCCCTCACTTTGAGCAAAAAAGTGATGGCATTTCTCATTGGAGAGTGTTGCAAAAAGATCTACCTCGAGAAGTCCCCAGGACTGCCAGATGTTCTGGAAGACCGAGTCATTGAGTTCCCAGTTGTGGTCCTGGTGGAAGTGCCAGCTGAGGGAGTCCACTATGGTGTTCTGCAGGCCCACTAGGGAGACCACTGAGATGTCTGTGAGGCAGGAGATGCACCAGTTCCAAAGCCTCATGGCTTCTGTGCATATGGACTGGGATCTTGCTCCCCCTTGGCAGTCTGTATAGTACACTGCTGTCCTGTTGCTCAGCATCACCTTGACTGAATGGTCTTCGATGCTGGGGAGGAAGTGCTGCCACACATAGTGAACTGCCATGAGTTAGATGATATTGCTATGGAGAGATGACTCCTGGAGAGTCCATTTTCTCTGGGCTGTGGAGTCCAAGAGTTGAGCAAACCAGCCCAGTAGGGAGGCATCCACAGGGATGACCTCAATGGTGGTGGTCATGTAAAGGGGACCCCTGCACTTGCAAGGGTCCTTCCACTGGGTTAAGACGACAAGTACTTCCGAAGGTAAGGTGAGCTGTTTGATGAGGCAGTTTCTCTTGGGGGTATAAGCCATCCTTAGTCATGCCTGAATGCAATCGAGATGCTACTGTCCATGAGGCATCACAAATGTGCAGGCCAACATGTGGCCTAATAGCTAGAGGCATGTCTATACTGTGGACTGAGGATTCTGTTGCAGTGTGGTAATGAGTCTGGCCATTGTGACAAACCTGTCTGCTGGCAGGTAGGCTTTGGCAGTTGAGGAGTCTAGAGCAGCTCCAATAAACTCTATGTGGTATACCGGGGATAGGGTGGACTTGTCTTGGTTCAAACGAAGTGAAAGACGGCAAAGGCCTTGTTGGTGGCTGATGTCGGGAAGTGAGCGGCCCTTGAGGAGCCAGTCATTTAGGTGGAGAAAGTCGGTTAATACCCAGTGGCACAGGTTTGGCCATGACAATGGAGAGGAATTTGGAAAAGACCCTTGAGGCAGCTGAAAGGCAAAGGGTCCCAGTACTGGTAGTGATCTGTATCAATGACGGAGCACAGGAAGAGTCTGTGGGACAGGGGCATAGGTACATGAAAATACATGTTCTGGAGATCGAGGGCAACAAACCAGTCCCTGGGATCCAAGGATGGCATTATTGTTGCTAGGATCAGTCTCCAGCTCCCTTTCCCCTTAGGGACCAGGAAGTGCCTGGAATAGAATCCTCTTCCAGTGAATTCTGGCGGAACTGGCTCAATTGCCCCCAAGAAGGAGAGATTGGACCTCCCTGGAAGAGGGACAGGGAACAGGAGGTGACTGGAGGGAACAGAACAGACTAGAACAGAGTATATCCTGCTGAAACCACCTCCAGGATCCATTTGTCTTACACAATGCACTCCGGGGCAGGCAAGAAATGATAGAGATGATTCTAGAAAGGAGGGTGGAGGGTGGTTTCTCACAGCATGAGATTCAGAGAAGGGGCTGGTTTGTGACCCTTGACTGGGTAATCAAAACTGTTTTTTGTCAAAGTCACTGAATGAGACGTGATGGTTGCAGAGGGCCCTTTCTTGTGTGGTCTGAACTCCTTTCAGGGTGGCTCCATAGGCCTTGTCTAGGCCTGCTATGCATTGGCCTGGAACGTTGAGCTATCTGGGATTTACTGAACTGTCTTTTCATCGCAGGCATGTATATCTTGAGGAATTGCAGAGTTGCTCTAGAATCATTTAGGCTATGGAGAGAGGTGTCAGTGTCACTGCTGAAGAGGTTTGGCCCTTTAAAAGGGAGGTCCTTGATAGCATTCTGTACCTCCATGTACCTGGCTGTTTGGAAACAGGACACTCTGTGCATGACTATGGTCACCATCAAGGCTGTGTCAGCTGCATCAAGGGTGGCCTGCAGACAAGCTTTGGCAATGGGCTGCCCTTCTAAAATAAGGGCCTGTGATTGTTCTCTTTAGTGACCACCTGTTGCAGGACCAAAATGTGTGAATTTTGCATAATTAGTAAAGTCATATTTAGTCCTGAAGGATTGATAACTTGCAATCCTCAACCGTAGAGCAGTGGAGGAGTGGCTCTTTCACCCCAATAAGTCCAGCTGTTTGATTTTTTTATTGAGGGGTGGATGAGGAATCTATTTGCCATGGGCAAATCTTTCATTGATAGCATACACCACCAAAGAGTCGGGGGAAGGGTGGGAGAAAAAAAATACTCCAGGGCCTTAGCTGGTAGAGTATTTTTTGTCTGCCCTCTTGCAGGTAGATGAAATGGTGGCAGGCGTTTGTCATACAGTGTGGGTTAGAGCCAGCAGTGCCTCACTGATAGGCAGAGCAATTTTATTCTGGGAGTAGAATCTAAAATGTCCATCTGAGAGTGCTGAGTCTCCTGGGTTTCCTGGGGGGGAATCTGCAGTGACAACAATTCTTTTTACCACATCCTGAAAGGATCTGAAGTCATTGGCATAGGCTGGTGGGGGAAGTATGACCACCTCATTGGGGGAGGAGGAGGATGGAAGCATCTCCTCCTCCTCAGCCACTTGCTCTTGCGGTGGAGGGTCTTGCAGTATCAGTGGCTGCTGAAGTTTCAGAGGTTGTTGTTTGGTAAATGGCTTCTTGTGGGAAGGGTAACTTTGTATGGGGCCCAAGGCTTCCAATAAGCCCACGGTGATGGTTCATAGGGAAAGGGGCAGGGCCCAAGGCTACTCTGACTAGGGATGGTGAGAATGTTTGCTGGTCACAGATCAGGTCTTGTAGTTGGGAAATACCTCCAGGGAACATTGGAAGGGGAAAGAGGCAGAGTCCTGGACTCTGAATCTGAGGACATGTCTTCTTCTGTATCTACAGGGAGAGCCTCTGCATCAGTACCAGAGCCCGAGGAGGCAGAGACAATCAAGTCAGCACTCGCAGATAGGATCTTGTGCTAAGGTGTAACAGCATAGATGAGGGCTCTGGCGCCAACCAATGGGACAATACCAGGAAAGGATCCCTCTCGGTACCTCATTGAAGGGGAAAGCCTGGTTCTTCTGTGATGAAGAGGTCCTCATTGGAGAAGACCATAGTTGGTACTGGGGAGCCTGGAGGGTACATTTCAGCCTATCCTTCCTCGTCTTGTGAGATCTCTTTTTAAAGCTGGTGTAAGCCTTGCACATAGACAGGATGTGGAATTCTCCAAAGCAGCAGAGGCAGCTGGAATGCCTATTGTTGAGGAGGAAAAATTCTAATTCTAGATGCCTTGAAAATTGCACATCTTTCGCTAAACACAGTATTAGGTTGACAGGCTGCTCCAAACAAGGATTTTGTTGCACAATCAACTATGTTGGCAGTATTTTACAAACTTTGTGCAAACTTAGCACATTTTGGACTTGTTTATGAAACTTCCCATTGGCCTGGGTCAATAGTCTTATATTATGAAGTTAGCAAATACGTGGCAAAGTTCTGTGGTGCAAAAACAATCAATTTCTGGACAAGTCAGGAACTAGATGAAAAAAGCTTGTGGAAGATGGTGTCCCTGTGCTTTCACCTCAAAGAAGAGAATACTGCCATTTCATGGGGCTAAAAATATTCCTAGCTTGCAATGCTAGCTTGAAGATGCTAGTTTCCTCCCAAACAGGGCCGGCTCCAGCATTTCTACTGCTCCAAGCAAAAAAAAGGAAAATAAAAAAAAAGCCGCGATCGTGATCGGCAGCGGCAATTGGAAAAAAAAAAAGCCGCGATCGGCGGCGGCAGTTCAGCGGCAGGTCCTTCGCTCCTAGAGGGAGTGAGGGACCTGCCGCCCCCGAATTGCCGCAGGTGCCGCCCCTCTCCCTTGGCCGCCCCAAGCACCTGCTTGTTAAGCTGGTGCCTGGAGCCGGCCCTGTTCCCAAAACAAAGACAGAGAGACTCAAGTTACTAGGCCCTCTAGCCAAGGAAATAAATGAGTTGCAGAGAATGCACAAGACTGACCCAAATAATGAAAACCTCCTACATTCTCTAATCAATGCCAAATATAAATATAATGAATGCTTATCTAGCCACATCAAATTTACACTCAACAGGGTCAAACAAAGATATTATGAATGGGGCGAGAAAGCAGGTGAACTACTTGCCTGAAGACTTACAATGGAACTAGTCAACAATATTTGTTCCTTATTACAAGATGATAGCCATCCTTGAAGCAATAGATGTAAATAACAATTTAAGCAATTCTATCAAGCTTTATATAAATCAGACAACCAGTGTGGCTCTAATAAATTTGATCATTTTATTGAAGGTCTACCTTTTAATTACCTTACCTCAGAACTCGTGCTCTTTATGGACAAAGCTTTCACAACAAAAGAAATCGAACAGGCTATAAAAAATATGAATTCCAGGAAGGCCCCTGGGATAGATGGCTTTCTGGCATATTTCTACAAAACGTTTTTTAATCAGCTTATCTTCTAGTCTTTCAAAGGTCTTCAGTGAAATATTCCAAAAAGGAACCACATCTCATGACATGAGAACTGCTTTAATTACTTACATATTAAAGAACAAAGATGGTCGCAACTGTGGCGACTTCTGCCCCATATCTCTATTAAACACAAACTGCAAAATAATTGCAAAAATTTTAGTGACACAACTAGACACCATCATCCCATCAATTATACACACAGATCAGGTAGGTTTCATTAAAGGAAGATTGGCTGCTATAATACAAGAAAAATCACACACTTCATCCAGCAAACTCAGATTTCAGATGTTCCCTCCATAGCTTTATCTTTAGGTGCAGAGAAGGTCTTTGATAGAGTTGAATGGCCTTATATAATGGCTGTCCTAAAAAAATTCGGATTTGGACCAGTATTCCTGAACTGGGTCAGTGGATCATACAATTCTCCCCTTGCTTCACTATCAACTAATGGAATTATTTCTCCCACATTTCAACTAGAAAGACACACATGACAGGGCTGTGCCGTCACCCGTCCTTTCTAATCTCTCTCTGGAATCACTGGCAATGCACATATCTCAGGACTCAGCCATTGAAGGTGTGACTATAAACTGGAAAGAATACAAAATCAGTTTACATGCTAATGACAATTTTTGTACTGTTGAAGGATCCATCCTCATCATTCCCATCACTGTTGAATGTAGTTGACATTTTTGGAGAGATCTCTGGTTTTCACATTAGCTCGAATAAATCAGAAGTGATGGATATATTCAGAAGACCAGATCCTTCTCAGTTTCAGCATTTTTCATTTCAAATATGCAAGGAAATAACTTAATTAGGTGTTAAGATATATCCTAAGCTTCCAAAAATTGTTTCTATAAATATGGACTATATATATTAAAAGAAATTTCCAAGGATGTAGAGAGGTGGCATCTCCTCCTTCTTTCTTTACTGGGGAGAACAAAAATAGCCAAAATGAATATCTGCTCAACATTGACTTACCGTATATACTTGATCATAAGCCGGTTTGTTTATAAGCCGCCCCCCCCCGCCCCCAAGATGGATAAGTAAAAATGGAAAATTTTTATAACCCGTTCATAAGCAGATCCTATAAATCAGGGGTCAGCAAACTTTGTCTCCCGGGTCATCAGGATAAGCCGCTTGTGGGCCAAGATGGTTTATTTACCTCAAGCGTCCGCAGGCATGGAGGTAAACCTAAGTAAACAAAGTGTCCCAGCGTGCCAGCTGCTTACCCTGACTGGCCGAGACAGCAACTGGTGGGGAAAATTTGGGGGGGGAGAAGCTAGGAGTCAGGGAGTAACCCCTGTGACCACCCCCCACATGTCCCCACCCCTAGCCCGGGACCCCCACACTCTCCCCATCCCATCCCTTCCCACCTTATCTGGGGAGGGCCGGGGAGGATGTCTCTGGCCTGGCTCCAGGACATTTAAGTCAGGGATCTCAAATGTCTGGCCCGCGGGCCATCTATGGCCCGCAAGCCTCCCCAGTGTGGCCCGCGGGGCTCCAGCAGTTTTGGGGCCGGGTCTCTCTCTTGGCCCCACCTGCTGCCCCCGGGCCCTCCCCACTCAGGGGCCCCGGCAGCGCAGCAGAGCTGAGCAGTGTCTGCCTGCTTACTTCAGTGGCTGCCAGCCCCTCCCTGCGGCCCAGGGGTGGGGCGGGGCTGTGCCTCCGTGCGCTGCCCCCACCCCGAGCGCCCCTGCGGCCAATGGGATGCTGCGGGGGTGGTGCCTGGGGGCAGAAGCGCGTGGAGGCCCCCTGGCCTGCCCTGCCTTGGAGCCCCAGGTAAGCACCACACCCCCGCTTCCTCCCAGAGCCTGCATCCCTTTCCCCTCCCCACACCCCCCGCAGCTCCCAAATTCCCTCCCAGAGCCTGCACCCCCTCCTCACATTCCCCCAGCCCCCAAACTCCCTCCCAGAGCCTGCACCCCCTTCCCATGCACCCCGACAGCCCCAAACTCCCATCCCAGAACCTGCATCTCCTCCCCACACACCCCTCAGCCCCCAAACTCCATCCCAAAGCCTGCACCCCAGGCCCCCCCCCCCCCCCTCTCCCCCCCCCCAAACTCCGTCCCAGAGCCTTAGGCAGGTGGGGGGGGCGGAGTTTTTTGGGGGGCGGGTTCTGGACAGCATGAGTGACACTGGCCCTCTGGGAGGATTTGAGGACTGGCACTGGGCCTAAGGTAAACTGAGTTTGAGACCCCTGGTTTAAGGCTAGATTGGCAAAATACAGAGGCAAACAGCCACATGCCAACCTTTTGCACATCCTCTATACCTGCCAAAAAATGCATGTTTCTGGAACACCATATTCAGTACTTTCTCAAAAATTTTGAGTGTCCCTATCTTTCCTTCTCCAAGTTTGTGTATTTTAGGGATGCTGTATGAGACTTAGTATTGCCAGTTAGTATTAAGGAATGGATTGCAGGAACCTTTAGTGGCCAAAAAAAGAGTTATTTTGAAAAAAAATGAAATCTGCAATTCCTCCCTCATACACAGACTGGCTGAGTCAGCTCTCTGCTACTGCATTAATGGAAAAAATTACTATCTACTAGAAATGCTTGGAAAAATATGAAGATGTCTGGTTACACATGAAACTATTGCATATTTTTGCAGTTTAGTATGTATTAGTCTCCAGTACTCATAGGTTTATGTTCTCACTTATTTATCTATTTAGTCACTTTAATAATTAATGCCCTGCGTGACTTCTATGGGTTCAGTTTTGTTTGTTTTTTCCATGTTTTGCAAATAATTAATATTGAATTTTCTTATTTATATTCTATTTCCATTGTGTGCATGTATTTTTATTTATGTTTTGAGTTTCATTATGTGTTTATATTTTATACAAAAATAAAAATAAAGTTAAAAGAAGAAAATTCTAGTTTGCTAATATTATGAATCACCTTTTCTGTTGTTGTATTTAGTTTAGCTTTGCTGTTATTAAAATCTCTTCGGGAAACTATGTTGTACATTTAGCATCCAATATCATGTGGAGGAGAGTAGAAAGACTAGCAATCAAGAATGGAGCAGACAGGCACAACAGCCAATCATTTTGTGTATAGTTGTGCTTTCAATTAGAGAAAAACAGTGTCCTTATTTGTACTGTTTAGGGGGACACTGTACACAGTATAATTTATTATTTTAGTTTTCAGGTTTGCATGCCCTCAATCCCCTTTCTCTCCTCAGAAAAAGAGACTGACAGGACACTTTGAATAGATGCTTATTATTTTACAGCAAGTCAAATTTTGGTCTATCAACATCTATAGTTAGCATATTTAGCAAGGGAAGAAACACAGAGCTAATTTTCAAACTTGGGTGCCTACAGTAGCCTAAATCTACACTGAAGTGCCTAAAATGGTTATTTTCCAGTAGTCGCTTAAAAAAAGGACTTAGGTGCATAACTTTAGGCATCAAAGCTTGAAAATGGAGCCCAGAGATTGGTTGCAGTGTTTAAAGCCTAAAGAAGGGTAGCAAAAGAACAGAGTGTGACCCTAGAGGAAATAGGGAGGAAAACATGTTTTAATATGGGTGTTGTTTCCTTTTTGTGAGGGAATGGATGTATTCCTAAATTGATGTAAAGATGCTTAGACATTATGGTAATTAGCAACTTAGAACTGTGAATAGTAATCAAGGCCCCATATACTCTGTGGCTAACTGAACCTAAACTGTGCATGAAGGTCCTTGGATTCTGTGGCATACTGAAGCAGCAGACTAGAAACTGTGCAGTAGCTTCATTTAAAAAAAAATCAAGCCGTGTAATGAATTAGATATGAAAATAATCAGTCAGAGTAGCCGTGGTGACATCTAGTTTGATATTAAATTCAAATTATTTTAAATTGTCCCCACGTTTTCAATTTTTGTGATGGTGCAGATTTTTAAACTGGCAACATATAAAAGTTGCCAGAGGGAAGCAGAAGGTTTTAGGAGCTGGATAGGGTATGGTAGGAGCTCTGGCACGGGGGGGAAGCATGGAAGGGACTTTGGAATTTTGGGATAAGAACATGAGCTGGATTATTAGCAGCAAAACAATTAACAGTGTTAGATATTTAAACAGTCATCTTTAGTTTTCAGAGTTAGTTGTCCTTTCAGATAAATGGGGCATTTAACATCTTTCTCAGCTATTGTTTCAGGCTGTCTGCAGACTCAAGATAAAAAAGTATAAAGTGATAGTATTTTGCTAAGGTTATCTTCAGGTCTAGATACATAATATTTTAGAGGAAAACTGTGATCCTAGGGCACATTTATGCAGCAGAGAGTATATTCTGTGGCCAAGTAACCATGCAATACAGGAGGTTAACACACCATACTAAGTAATTCATTACTACTACTATTTAATAATGTAGTGGAGGCGGTGGTGTCTATGTTCTCACCTAAAGGTATTGTTTTAGAATTCCAAATCTATTTTCTTACCTTAAACAGAGAGGAGAACACATGAAATGTATAAACTGCGCAGGACCCATCAGAATCGCACATGAGTTGGTTGATATGACTACGCCAGGCTTCTTCTGCATCATCACATGCAGCTGGCTGAAATGCAGCAAGGATGGCAGAAAAGAACGGAGAGGGAGGAGGGGAGGCATTTCTGTCACCTTCACCAAAACTGGAGGAGAAGAGAAAAATAAACCATCTAACTCTATAATGCAAATACATCCAAAAGAGGCTGTAGATAAGATGCTTATTGTCTTAGCATGCTGCAATAAATTGATGTAATCTGAATACCACTAAAGTATCTTCCTATCATAACTAGAATCTTGTCAATTACTGCTTGAGACTGGTGAGATGTGAGATTATAACTCAATAGCTCTAAATCAGAATGCCCACCCATAACTTTTTTCCTTAAAAATATGTTTTACAAGTAAGTGTTTTTCAATTATCAATTTTATCTTTCTTTTTCTTTTTGTGTATTGAATACATTCAAAAGGTTGAGCTTAAGCATCTGCAGCACACACTACTGGTATAAGAAAATGTTGTCTTAGTAACATATGCACAATTATCTACAATATTTTAAAGCACTGGTTCTCAAAGCTGGTCCACCACTTGTTCAGGGAAAGCCCCTGGCGGGCCGGGCCGGTTTGTTTACCTGCCGCGTCCGCAGGTTCGGCCGATCGTGGCTCCCAGTGGCTGCGGTTCGCCGCTCCAGTCCAATGGGGGCTGCAGGAAGGGAGGCCAGTACACCCCTCAGCCCGCGCCGCTTCCCGCAGCCCCCATTGGCCTGGAGCGGCTAACCGCAGCCAGTGGTAGCTGATATTTTCCATACTTGGTTTCTGCTCAAAAGTTAACATTTTGGAAAGTTTGAGCAAATATTGTATAGCTGTTTTTGAGTAGCAGGAGAGTAAAAATGAACACACTTTCCTCATTGTTCTCCTCTCTCCCCCAAATATGTTCTGAGTAGCTTTACGGTCCATGAGGTTGGAGGAAGAAAGTGAGAATTTGGCAGAGAAATAGACCCAATTGAGGAGAAGGGCCTTTTGCTTTCAGTGGAAATTGTTTTGATATAACTCGAGTATGACCTATGGAAAACTGCACTTTGTACACGGGTAGTAAGTTTTGAAAGGGTTTTCCTGCTGTGTCGGGTGGAGATGCATTGTCCCAAGGGGAGCTCTCAGAGGAATTCTCTCTCAGGGAGGAAGAATTCTTCCTGAAACATGGTGCAACAGAGGAATGTGTTGACCAATACTTCCTTTAGAAGGTGCTAAAACACTCCCTCCTGGGCATTCCCCCTGTGGAATGGTGCATGTACATGGAGAAAACAGTCCCTGTACTCCCCTGAAAGCCTGACTGCTCTGAGAAACCTGGCTATCTGGGGATGCTGTGCCAAAGAGCCAGAGGATCCTGCAAATAGAACTTTACTAATGGCTAATACTTAGTGTACTATGGTGCTGGGCTGATGATCTTTATCCATACTTTCTAACTAATCCTAGACTTTCTTCAAGATTTCCAGGATCTCTTGAATTAGCATTGCTTTCCTGGCACCAAAGGTTGAACTTGGTCCAGATGGAAGAATAGACTTTTATTGTGGATACTCTCCTGGATGCAAGCAAAATCCTGATCAATTTGGAAGATAGGCCTAGTATGGTTAATGCTTTCCTTCCAACAACAGTGCAGGCAGTCAATTGAAGATGGTCTGGGTGGAAAAAGGGCCTTGGAAAAGAACGTCCAGTCTGGGTGGCAGGTGTCATGTTGATTCCAATTTCAGCTCGATCAGATTGCAGAATCTCCTTGGCCAGTACAGAGCTATTACAATCACCTTCACTTATTCCCATTTTATCTTTTGGATTACTTGCCCTATGAGGAAAGGGCGGGAATGCATATAGCAGGCCTTGTGGCCACCTGCATGACCCCTATGCATGATACCAGGAGGTTCAGTAGCTGGAAGAACTGAGCTATGGTTGTTTTGGTGCACTTGTGCAGGACAGAGATGAGCTCCTGGATCTTCTGGAACCTGTAGAGTGATTGGTAGATCTTCGCCACTGAGCTCTCTCTGTCCACTCCCAGGTGGGTTATCCTTACTGATGGGATCAAGGAACTTTTCTTGATGTCTGTCACAAAGCTGTGGGCTTGCAGGAGGTCCAGAGTTCACATCATGCGCTGTAGGCTAGGTCGGATTTCTCATTAGAATATCATCCAGACAGGAGTATAGATGAGTCCCTTGTGACCTGAACCTGGCTCTGACCACCAGCATCTTCGTAAAGATCTTTAGGGATGATGAGAGACCGAATGGGAGGGTTTGGTACTGGTATTGCTTTGTGCCATAAGCAAATCTCAGAAGTCTGTGGTGGCACAGGTGGATGGGGATACGAAGACATTCGTCCGCCAGATCTATTAGGTTAGGAGATCCCCATGACACGGGGATGTCACCATAGAAACTAGGGTCTACATCAGGAATTTTGTTTTTGTCATCCATTTGTTGAGCTTTCTGATATTTAGAATGGCTCTGACTCCCCTTGTATGCTTTAGAACGATGAAGAAGCCTGTAGCGTATGAACTCTATGTTTCGGAATGATGAAGAGTAGAACCCTGAGAACTTTTCTGCTGAGGGAACAACTTCCATAGCTCCTACATCCAGCAGATGGGAGATTTAATTATGGATCAATTTGTGCTTGATGGGAATGGTAGAGATGGGGGACTGGATGAAGAAGGGGGAAGGAGGAGCCCATAGCTCAAGGGAATATCCCTGATTTACTGTCTCTCTTACCAGTTATCTGTGGTCGATACAAACCATTCTTTTGAGAAGTAGGAAATTCTGCCTTCTAGATTCAGTTCTGGGCTGAGGCATATCTGCTCATTGTCAGGATGGGTTTTTGAGGGTTGCAGGCCAACCTCTGGGCTTTCTGCTTGAACTCTGGCACCGGGGCTTTCCCTTGGTGTATCTGCTATGCTTCTTCTGGTACTTCAGCAAGGAAGAATAATGAAAGGAGCACCTCTGCCTGAAGGTGTGTTTGTATTCCCTCCTGCAGGTACTCAATGGAGAAGGGAGGCACTGCTTATATTTAGGAGCATTTTCTGCCACAATCTTATCTAATTTTTCTCCAAAGAGGAGAGATCCTATGAACTTGGAGGGACACAAGACTTGCTTAGAGTGTCTACCTTCCAAGGATGGAGCCAGACTTGATGCCTGGCCACTGAGCTGGATGCCACAGTCTTGGCTGAAAACCTCATTGCATCCATTGAAACATCAGCCACAAATGCTGTTGCCAGGGCAATTTTCTTGAGAAGAGAGCAGAAGTCAGGATGATCCCTGACCTTCAGGGTCCTGAGGTCTTCCACTCAGGACTGTGAAGCTCTTGCAAAGCACGTGGATACGAGAGATGCTCTGAGAGGGGCTGAGGATGACCTGAAGTCTCTTTCTAAGGGTAGGTCCACACTACCTGCCCAATTCGGCGGTAGAGATCGATCTTCTGGGATCGATTTATCGCGTCTCATCTGGACGCGATAGATCGATCCCAGAAGCGCTCCCCCATCGACTGCGGAACTCCTGCTTGCCGAGAGGAGGAAGCGCTGTCGACGGGGGAGCCTGCCTGTGCCGCGTGGACCCGCAGTAAGTAAATTTAGTTCGATCTAGGAAACGTCGACTTCAGCTACGCTATTCTTGTAGCTGAAGTTGCGTTTCCTAGATCGATCCCCTGCCCCAGTGTGGACCTGCCCTAAGAGTGGTCTCCACTTTCCTATCTGTGGGGTCCTTAGGAAAGAATTCCCCTTCAGTCAGAATAAACATATCTCCTGCTAAGGATGCTACTGCAACATCCAACTTTGGAACCTCAGCTACACAATTTTTTGGCTCTTGCAGCTTGTAAAATCTAAGACCATATCTATTAATGTGCTTGCCCTGTCGGGTTTTCCTCACTCCTCTTTAATCGCATCCTCAAAAGTGAAGTGCAGGGGAATTGCAGGCTCGAGGGAGGATTCTGAAGGGAAGTATTTACTTTGAGGCTTGTCTTCAGGAGCCTCTTCAGGTTGGATCTGTGGTAGACACAATCTTTTTGCATATGGCCTCAAACTTCTTTGGGGGAAATTTTTTGTTGTTGCATTTTCCCCAAATCCTGCTCACATTCAGAGCCCGGGAGAGGAGAAGGAGGCTGAGGTCTTCTCTATTTTTTGTACTTTTTCTTTCCCTTTTTGTTCTTTCTGGACTTTTTGACTTATTGGCACACTTTGTAGGCATGGCTACCCAGGGATGGCCAGAACGTGGTCTCTCGCAGCCTGCCTTACACAGAGCCCAAAGCTTTCTAGAGAGTTTTCTCTCAGAGTATTCCCTGTCAGAGTCCCACTCCCACTGGGTCAGAGATGGGGGTTTCATTACTGGAGTCCCCTGATCTGGACTGGGAGGGTGAGAGGCTATTTAGGAGTCTGGCATCTCTCTCCAAGGAATCTAAGACCTAGTTCAGGACTTGTGGGGGAGACTGGTATCCTGGTAGGGTTCTTATCTTATCGTTCCTGTTTACCCCTGAACTTACCCCCGGGGCAGGCTGGATGAAGTCCTCCTTCTCCTTAGAGCCTCTGTCTCTCCTGGCTGGGTTCTTTCATGGTGAAGTCATAGCTTCTTGGGTGCTAGGGGACCCAACTGGCCTGCCCAACTCAGTGCCCTGTGCCCTAGCAGAGGTAGGTCCAGCTGATTGGGAATGGGCTGGACAAAATTAGCTTTTTTGCTGAGCCTGAAAGTGCTGCCTTGCATATAGAGCATCATTTGGATTTTGCTTTGTGCTTGCATGGCTGCTCTGCCATGCCTGAGAATGAGTAGCGGAGCTCAGCAGGAAGCCGCTAGAGTGGAGGCTTCGGGTGGCTGTAACCATCGTGCTTGAAGCAAACAAAACAAAATGCTCGAACTGCTCAAAAAAACTGCCAGAACAATAAAGGTGAAAGAAAAGGGATGGGAGTGAAGTGAACCACCACTATCTGCTGCCACGGAGGCAGAGGATCTGGTGGCAAGCGGGAGAAAGGGGCATGGCCAGCACAAGCCACGCGCAGCTTCGAACTGCGACTGGAACCTGCAGAGAGAGAAGAGCAGCCCATGTGTAGCAGAACTGTGGGAGACACTGGGCTCAGAGTGGCTGCAGTGTGTATGTACCAGAACCTCAAGTTGTTCCAACGTATGCTGAGGGGCCATCCTTGCACACAGCACTCACAGGATTGGAGGAATGAAAAGGTGAGAGTTATGACATCCTTGCTCCCCCTACCCCCTGAGACACAAGGGGTGAGATTTCATGGATGATCTGACTCTTGAATGTTAATCATACAAAACATTTTTTTTTTGGTGAAATGTACTATGCACATGATCAGTGTAACTGTACAGATGGATGCACAAATTGTATATAATTTCTCCTATGAGGAATGTCTTGCCCTGTTTTTCAAGTGTTAATAAATTTGGTTGAGCAGATAGATATTTTTCTGAGTTGTCCTCTCCACAGTCCTCAATTCCAATGAGTTTTTATTCCAGTTGTGGCCAACATAGCTAGTGGGGATATATTGTTTATGAAGATATATTAAGAAATTAATTACATTGCTACATCTTTGGTCTGTGTTGTAGAAGAACTTTATACCCCACAGAGTATACCAGTACCTGGCAAGAGCAAACTGCTCCAACAATCTGTCCCCTTTTTCTTCAGTCTCTGTTATATCCAGGCTAAGGCTATCACTGCATTCAAATGCTGCCGGGAGTTCATTTGTAGACCCAGAAAGGTCATCTTCATGTACTGTTGTATCTTCCTCTTCATGTGCAGCTTCGCCCTGAGAAAGCAAACAACAGCAATAACGTTTTAGAGGAAACAGCAAATTTAAAATGTATCATTTTGGCTCATAAGCAGACAAGCTAATATGTAAAAATGTATATTTAACAACATTTGTTAAGCAACAGAAATATAAAGTGAAAATGAAAAAGACTAAAATTAAGTTACTTTTGATCAGAAATTGTACATATTTGTACAATCCATTCCCTTAATCAAGATGTTTTTAAAGAAACGTCATCAGCATGTTTTGCGCCTATGTTTACATAGTGACTTTCATTCAGAAAGGCTCCAAAGCACTTTTAAAAAGTGTATATAGGGATTATGCGCCCACCATTTTGGAAATGCAACAGCCTCTTTTTGTACTTTGAAACCTCCTGTGTTCTTTTCCCATCTCTCAGAACCCAATCAGCTTCCTGGGTGATCCCTATCCCAGATCTAACCTCCTTATATTCCCCTGAGGCTTTTCTTTCCTGTCCCACTTTTAAACCTGAACAAAGTTAAGCTCAATCCCAGTTCTCTCTACTTTTTTGTTATTCTGCATCCTCAATGGGGTGCAAGTCAGTCTCTGTGGGAATGGATGACATCTTCAAATCACACCTTCTCTTGGGCACCTTTCAGATTAGAGGTGCCTCACAATGCATTATATAACTGACTTGGGGGAAGCTGTGTAACATGGGATTTGAAGACAACAGTTGGCCCTTCATAGATTACCACACTTGCTCAGCCCTGCAACAGATTCCAGATATCATGAGGTGTGTGTGTGTATATATATAGAAGGAAGGATGGGAAAGTTGTTAGGCTCAGGTCAGCAAGAAAGCAAATTGCTGTTGAAGAAAGAAATGAAGGTTATCTGGTTAGAGTGCAGGAATAGGAGATAGTGGGGGTGGAGGGTCAGATACTGCACAATTAGAAGTACTATATTCACGTTATGCCTTCCTTTGTTTTAGGGTTAGCAACTGCATTAGCCACTTTGAAATATGGGAGATCAGATACATGGACCATCGGTTTGTTTTGGTTATGGCAATGTCAGTGTTCTTATCAGAAGAGATAAACTCTAGCTGAGTTAGGAGGAAGAAAGGAAGATGATATAAAGAAAAAGCTGGGATATAAAGGAGAAGTAACCATCAAAGGTTCAGTTATGTTGTAACATGCTTCCCGAATATGAGGGGTTTAGATATTCCAATGATAGGAGCCATGAAAATACCAGAGATAGATAGATCTGAATCTCTGAATATCTTTTAGGTTTTCCCATCAGTAGTCTCTAATTCCTTATTAATAATCTACTAATTGTTGCAATCTTTGCCCTTAGAGACATGACAAAGTCACTTAATTTCTTTCCAGGCTTAAAATGGTGCCATCTTGTTCTTATCTTTGGTACTTGCTTTATCTTCGGTGGTTGAAAAACTGACTATACATTGGCAGATACTTTTTGGCACAGGAATGCTTAAGAAGAACCTTGAAAAAGAGACATAGGTTTGGAAAGGTTTCCCTTTCCCCTACCTACTCTCATTGTTTGTTGCTGTCACTCCTTGCATTGTGTCTAAAACTGATGTAAGATTCCTGGGGAAGGGACCATGTCTTCTGTGGTTGCCTGTAAAGTGCCTTGTACAATTTTTGGCACTATATAAAAAGCAACAATTCCTCCTCTGCATTGCTAACCTGCTAGTACAGTAGTAAATATAGGAATAAAGAAACCAGGGGGGAGTGGAGCTTTGCTTTTACTAGACTAAGTAAAATTATTTAGCTGCAAGTTTCAAGTTTTTGTAATGAAAGACTGGATGAGATAAGCTTTTGAGTCACACACAGCTCTTTTCCAGACCTGAGGAAGAGCTCTGTGTGGCTCAAACGCTTGTCTCTCTCACCAACAAAAGTTGGTCCAATAAAAGATACTATCTCACTCACCTTGTCTGTGGAAAGGTCCCTATCAACTTGGGTTATGCAGTTCATAAATGTTAAACCTGTTGTGGGACTAACCAAATCTGTGTATCAGTTTTACAAACAGCTCACCGTGTGTTTTCATTCTCTACTCCTTTACAGATTGCAAGCATTCAACTTTGTACCAAACATGTCAATATGAGGACAGGGACATTACGTGAATTTTCATGATACTGTTTTTTAAATTAGGCATATATGTAGCATATAACATTCATGAATAGTGATCTATGACTTTAATTTACAGATCAATAACTATTAAAAGGACTCTAAAACATTGGTATCAAGTGGGAAGTAGTTGTAGCCTACAACAGAATCTCTTTGACTAGAGCTACTTGAAATAAAATGTTATCAACCCCTGCCCACTCAATAACACTCTCTCATTTATTTTCTTTCCTTGCCTCATTCTCTTATTTTCTTGTTATGTGAAAAGTACCCAACTCAGCCACAACAGCCTGACTGGTAACCCTATTGTGTCATAATGATACACATAATATCAGATTACTCTAATATTTTTGTTGTATCACCTGTTCTTTCTTTTCTTTTGTATTGTGGGAGGGAGGGAAGGAAGGGTAAGGTTCAGCTGATATACTGTAATGGAAGTATTACCAAAAAGAAAGAGAATTAACCATCCCCCACCACACACACACATTGATAATCTTTTACCAACCTTTCATAATGACAGAATTGTGTCTGCAGGAATGGTTACTTCAGACAGCTGTATGGAACAGTGTTTTGCAAATCTTATATAATACTGCAATTAGGCATTTAACATTCTGACAGTATGCCAAAAGGCAAGAATTGAATCCAGTGCACACAACTGCACAATAGGTTCCCACATACAAAAAAATCTCACAAATACATGCATACACCCACACCCAGTTAGCATATTATCCTATACAAATCAGCATGAAGAACATTAGGAGTATTTCTAAAGCATTTGCAACTTCAGAGACTCATATATGTATCTTGCCATTAGTTAGTGGCATTCATACTATGTAAAACGCAAAATACTTAATTTAAAAAGACCAAAATAGAAAGAGACAAATGTTAAAAAAGAACTGTATGGGTCACACAAGAGTGTGTGAAAATATATATATATATAAAAAACACACAAACACTCTATACTACTAGGGGAAGAGAAAACATACTTGCCCCTGCATTCAAACCCCTCATGACATTTTAAAAATAAGCTATTTTTTAAAAAAAGTTCATTTAAGGAGAAGTATAATCAGAAAGTTCTCAAAACTTCTTCACCTTAGAACCCTCAGACACCTGGTGATTACTCATGTCAGGCAAAGACACTTCAAAGCTAGATGTTCTTGTATTAAAATGATGCGGGGCAGGTGCGGTGGTATCACATGATGTAGAAAGAGAGTCCATGTGAATTGTATCCTCAGAGGGGGAAAGAGTCATGATCTGTTAAAAAGAATAATAAAAAATAATAATAATTAATAAAAGAACCAGTTATGAAGCTCCTCTATCACATGCCCTTTTATTATACTGAGGTCACAGCCCTGCCACAGTTAAGGTTAAGACCAGGTTTCTGGTTAAAGCTTGACTCTAAGTGCTCTAAAATCTACATGGTTACTCAGAATGCAAACTGAAATTTGATGTGCCTCATGGGAGCATGGGGTTTTGTTAATGGACCAAACTTGGGACCATTTGCCCAAAGGATTTCAGGATACAGTCTCTGGAAAAAAAACAGCTTTTCTAAGAGTTGAGAGATTCTGGTAACCTTTTTTTGCTCACAGACAGAGATTAAACCAAGGCTCAGATCATCCCACTAAGATGTCCAACACCCGAGGGTTATCCCAACAGAGTGCATGGCATCTGGGGGTGAACTCAAATTAAAAGGTTATTTCAAAAAGATTTTTTATCTCCTGTTTAGAGCATTGCAAGCCTTGCACACTGATATGCTAAAGAAATTACACTGAGCACGTGGGGAAAGAGGATTTAACAGGATTATTAACCTTTAAAGTTCCTGGGCAGTTCACGGGGCTAAGCAATAGTCCTTGGACTCTAAGCAGCTGGCCAGTGACAGATCAAGTCCCACTTTGGGCAGAAATTTGGAAAAGCATGGATGGGTGCTGTCATATTTTTCTTTTTGAGGGGAACATAATTCATATGTTTTGTATTCATCTTCATATGTATTCGTATTTTCATAAAAAGGAGATATGTGAATGTTTGCTTGCATTTCATGGGGTAGAGGAATGGGGGGGGGAAAGGAGTGAGGGGGTTAGGACTGCATTGAGGGGAGTAGGATAAATGGGGATGGGTAGTAAGGGGGAAGAAGGGTTGGGGGGCTCAGGTGAGGGAGAGAGACACAATGGGGTGAGTGGCAGGAGGGCTGGGGGAGAATAGGGGCAGAGGTGTCTGTCCACCCCACATTCTCCCCTTCTGTTTATGAGCCAGGCTCTGGGGTGTCTGAGTCCCTCTTCCTCTCCTTCCCCTCCCCATGTGATCTGCAATCTGGAGAAGACCTGCCACTCTGGGTGGGGCGTTTAGAACAGGCATCCTTGGAGCATGCATTAGGGACACAGTGCTGAGGCCAGTGTGAGGAGCTCAGGACTCCAATGCTTGATGACACATATCAGAAATGCTCCAACCCTTGGGAAGAAGGAAGGGAATGCTCACTGACAGGATTGGAGCAGTTCACAGGTCTCAGAACTATTGTTTCAGGCTGTATGCCTATCCCTGGGGTATTCTCTTTCAGATGAGAACGTCTCCTTGAGATGAATGGGCCACTTCACACCTCTCTGAGCCTCTGACTTTGAACTTCAAAAGGGAGCGGCAGGGCGATTAGGGGTGTAAGAGTAGGTGGGAAGAGGGCAGAGTGGTTTTGGTCAGGGAGGGATATTAAGCATAAGGTATAAATGGGAATTGGTGGCAGGGGAGAGAAGAGAGGTTGGGGGGCTCAGGTAAGAGGGAGGGGTGAAGATTAAGGGATGTGGGAGGGGAGAAGATGGGAAGGGTTGGAGAACATGAGGGGTAGCAGAGGAAATTGGCTTAATTAGATGGGAACAGGAGAGGGGATCTGGAAATGTTGCAGGAATGGTGGGGCAGGGGTTGAGAAGGAGAGACAGTATTCTCTTAGATGCTTAAAGTTACTGTAACAACCATATAATAAAACTCTCAAGGTTTTGGGACACAGACCATGGATGAGATTTGTCTCACTGGCCCTGTTAGCAGCTACACATTTCAAAGCACGACCATTATCCCCACTCCACTATAACAAAATATATGTGGGGGGGGAGGTGAGGGGAGGAACACAGAGGAATCACATAGCAACTGCATGGCCTAGTGGAAAGACCTCTAGGCTGGGACTATTCCTGGCTCTGCCACTGGCCTGCTAGGTGACCTTGGGCAAGTCACTTCATCACCCTGTGCCTCAGTTTCCTATCTATAAAATGGGGACAATGCTGTAAAGTTCTTTCAGATCTACTGATGAAAAGCCCTATACAGAAGCAAGGTTTTTTGATTATTACTTAGCCAGAGTAGCCTTTCAGCTGCAAACCTAGGTGAGAACTATAACCGTCTAAATGACCACTAATCTACCAACAAACATTTCTCTTTCTGTTTAAAAAACTAGGAAATGAAATGGCAAAAAACTGTTAACACAGAGGCTTGGTCTACACTGAAAACTTACATCAGCATAGCTACATCTCTCAGAGGTATGAAAAATCCATACCCTTTAGCAATGTAATTAAGCTGACCTAACTCCTGGAGTATACAGCGTTAGGTTGATGGAAGAGTTCTTCTGTTGATCTAGCTACTGCTTCTTGGGGAGGTGTATTAACTATAGCAATGGAAGTACCCTGTCATGACCCAAGTTCATGGGAGCAGTCATACTCCAACCCTCCACCTGGCAGCCTGCTGACAACTGCTTCCCTAGGATCCAGGAAGCCCAGCCCCAGTTTGAGGTTCCCTCCCTGAGGGTCTATTGGTGGAGTCCCAGAGCTGCTGATTAGCCCGCTGGCCCTACTTAAAGCAGGAATAGAAAGCTGTCTGAACAACTGGGTCCACCCTGCCCTGGACTATGTGTCTTGTGCTTCTTGCTCCTGCTCCCCCGGCTTGATTTCCAGGTATCCTGACCTCGCTTGACTCCTAGCATCTAATTCATGGTTCTGATCTCCAGTTTGTCTCCTTCTGATCTCCTTATATCCTGAACTGGCTGACTCTTGTCTCATGAGTGTGGACTCTGGCACTGATCACTAGTCTGGCAGCCCACGACCCGGCTGTGACAAACCTCTTCCATTGCTGCAGTGAGTGTCTACACTGAAGTGCTACAGTGATACAGCTGCAGTGTTGTAGTTGTGCCACTGTAGTGTTGAAATGTAGACATACCCAGAGTTAAGGCTGTTTCTGACAGCTTGTGCCCTTCCAAAACATTGAGTTAAGCAAAACTCATACTTCTGAAAACCAAGGAATACAGAGTTCAGGTAAACGCCAACACAACCGTAACTCTTCCTCTTTGAGCGATGCCCAATACACTCATAACGCACACATTCCCACACTGTCTTTTCACTGTAATGGACAGGCACTAACTGCATTTGCCCTACATTTAAGCACTAAGCCTACTCCCCCAACGGAATATCACACTTGTAAAATTTAACAACTTCATATCCTTTTACAAAGCCTTTACACTTGCACACTTGATACCATCTCAACCTATCCCTTCCTCTATCATTAAATCCACAGACTGCTCTCAGATCCTACCTCACTACTGACAATTCCTATGTCAAGAAGATCCCCGTGCCCTGCTGCTGACACAACATACGCAACTTTGTACTGAAATGATGCAGACTGGAACCTCAAGATACATGTGCACTTCTTTCCTTTGATAACACACATGGGTGGGGTGGGAGGACTCAGACCTAGATATCCTCATATCACAGTCAGAGATCTTCTAAGCTACTCCAACTTACTCTTCCACCATTCAATACAACTACATTTAACATAGTGAATGCAGATGGAATGCATGCAGATCATTCCCAGTGACTACTGCCAGCTCCGGGTCTGGAAGGGGCGGGGGAGTGGAGGGGGACGGACAGATGGACAGAGTTAAGGTTGTGTTGGTGTTTACATTCTCTCTGTATTTCCTGGTTTTCCAGAAGTTTGAGTTTTGCTGTACTTGACATTCTGGAAGGGCATGAGCTACACCAGGCAACTTTATCTCTGCATTAACAAAGTTTTTTGCCATTTAATATATGCATGCAATGCAAACACTGTGCTAATGCTACCTTCCCAATGCTGTTGATTAGCTTGTTTCAGCTTGTATACTTTTCATTTTATAATCTTTCAAATTTTTATTCATATTTAAACATCCCAAAGGTGAATTTTTCAAAATCGGATGCCTGCTACATTTTATAAACATTATACATCTGAAGGATTTAACATTGGCCATTTAAGCAAAACTAATAGCTTTGCTGAATAAAGTGCTACTTATCAGATCTGACACTTCCTGTGTTTAGTACTTTCATCAAAATTCTTTTCCATCTTCAGTTAAAGGACAAGCGAGCCATTAGAAAGCACTCAGTTACATGACATTTGGCATCCCAGTTGATCAGTTTGCATTTAAGCAACAGGAAATTAAAAGATCAGTTTATTTTAAAAAAATCTATCTATTCTTAACAAACTGTAAATTAACTACTTACTAGGTCTGAATGTTCCAATATTTGGCTTGTTGTTAGGTCCTCCTCCTCTGATGACTCATCAGAGTCCTCATGGTTCATTTTATTTAGGCTGGGTGTACTTCCTGAAAGCTGGCTTTCCTCCAGAAGCTGCATATCGCATTTGTCCAGACTATCTAAGGAACGTCTGCGCACTCCCCAGTTGAAATTGTCCATACTCTCACCCTGAAAACACACGCAGGCTCAACTTGCTTCCTATACTATTATATAAAATTACTTTCAAAATTACTAATAATTTGTTCTAATCTAGCAGAAGAATGTTTTTGATATAAAAATATAGTACAGATCTTATATGAACACAATTTTGTTAAGCAATAAAGTAACCAGAAGCTACTGAAACTTTCTAAGACTCCATCTGGAAATAAGAGCAATAAAGATGGAAATAAAAGTTAAATAAATATTCATTATTTTGAATACTAAGTGTTTTTCATGCTTTACTGCTTTAAAATTTTGCTTTATATGCATATCTATCTCAATGTCAATGAAACAGTGACAGGTTAAATAAAAATCTTAAAGCCACTTGAAAAGATTTCCGCCCCCCATAATGTTACTGTAAAACATTAGGATCAATCAACAGGACATGTTCATGGTAATATTTCAATAGCAAATCAGATGTTAAATATTTTAGATTCTCTGTACTACATACATAACCACAATAATGAAATGCAAAGTTAAGGCAGATTTGAATGCAGCTCTAATTTTGCATGCACAATGCAATGGCTAAAGCAGCACAGCTTTTTAACTTTTATTCTAGGCTTATGATTGATTTTTCTTTATAAACTGGACATTTTTTTCCCCAGAAGTAAGCTGACTAGTATGGACCAACATTTCAGTTTTTAAAAGGGACACAGTCAACTTAAAAATCAAATTTGTAGCTGAATATTTTCTTCCTATTTAAGGTTCTGAGTCTATGCACACTTACGCAAATATGAGTTAAAGCACAATGGGTAAGTATATGCAGGATCAAGACAATAGTGGCAAACACTATCTAAGATTGTTATAAATGAATAAAGTTACTGAAAAAAATATTTCACACTATTTTTTCCCATTTGTTTACTTTGTGCATTTGACAGTACTTTGTATGTAGTCAGTTTCACTAATTCCCTTCTATGGGCAAGTTAAGGCCAAGTCCTTGCAGATATTTAAGCATATGCAAAATTTTACTCATGTGAGTAGGCCCACTGAGGTTAAAGGGGCTCTGCCCAAGGCCAAGCGTTTTCCAATTTGGATCCAATTGCAGGTTTGGGGTCTTAATCATTTTTCCTCTTGCTAAAAAGACCCTTATAAAGACATCAACATAAGAAAAAAAGCTATGATAGGAAAAAGGATTAAAGGGAGGGGAAAAGTAAGTACAAAACCTACTTTTAAAATGGTGCTCTACAAGAAACCAGAATTGTAAAAAATGAATCTGCTTCAAGTTAACAATTATCCTTTAAATATGAAATAATTATATATATATATATTTTACATTTGGCAAAAAAATCGTTGTCTTAAAATCATAAATGGGAAGAAAATTTATATATTACACATGAAGTATATTATATTTTTATAGAGTCCCACACCCATATAGAATATATTCCTGAGTAATATAATAAATTTTCATAGGTGAAAAAGGCCCAGTTCAGCATGCACCTAACTTTGGGCATATGAAGAATGCCATTGATTTTCACCGGACTTCTCACATAATTAAAGTTAGACATTTGCTTAATACCTTGCTAAATCAGGGCAAAAGGCATAAGCAGTAATGAATTAAGTATAAGTTTATTTTAAAATAAGTCACTGAATTTGTGCAAAGATATATAAGCATTTTGAATCACTGCCTTTTAGTGCAAAGAACACTGTTATACAGATATTCAGAGAAAAAGCTCTGGATAACAATGATAAGCTAACCTCTCATGAACAAAGATGGAGCAAAATTTAAAATAAATGCAGAAAAGAGAAAATACCTCTAGAAATATATGCTAGTCTAGCTCAGCCCACTGAAACATTTGGTAGACTTAAGGGATATACTACAATCAACAGCAAAATGACAATGAATCCATTATGAAGCCAGACATAGCAGAATATTGTGTCTTTCATATTATGGAAGTGGGAGCACATAATAGGGTGGTCGTTGGAAAAGAACAGAAATTATGTCCAACATTTAAGGAAACTTGTCTCCTTGAATTGTAAAAAATATTTTATAATTTAAAACTATTTATTTGTGTTAAAAATTATTTTTTCCCCCAACATGAAGGCTACAGGACAATTGCACCAGTTGCTCTTCCTCCACAAGGTATCCGGTAACAAGAACTAGACTAATGTCATGCCCTTGTCTTTATGATGCCAACTTCCATTGAAATATCCAGCAGTTTTACTTTGCAGCTGGTGCCACAGAAACGAGGCACTAATTTATTTCCACTGCTGCTCCTCTTTGGAATCTCTCAAAGAAGAAAAGATGAAAAGAAGAAAAGAAAAACAAAATGGATGAGAGATAAAAAGAAGGGCAACATACAGTAAATGTAATCAGGAAAAACAGGGGGAGAGAAAGTGGGACAAATAAAAGAAAGGAAAATAAATTATGAAGATGAAGACACTAAAAATGAGGAGAGAATACAAGAGAAGAGGCTTGCAGGAGACGTGACATACACATCAAAAATATTTGGGGCCTGATCTTTCCAGTGGTACATACAGATTTCACACTGAATTCAATGACAGACTGGAGCGTGTAGACAGATTACTATTTTTGCACCACAAAATAATTTTGTTATCACAATTAACGAGGAGCAAAGATGGCCTTGAATGGCTATTAACTTCTCTTTTGCTGCACGTAGAGATTATCGTCTACTTTCCGTAAAGCTACTTGTTACAAACACAGATCAGTTCATGTGATCATTGTGTCGCCTGAACAATGGCCAGATACGACAGCGTACTCTATCACTTAGCATCTTATCGTGTGGGAGGGTAGGGGCTGAACACACTGTGTGTCCATCCTAAACACTACCACAACCCAGACTGAAACTGGGACCTCTGCGGTTAGGGAAAAAAAATAAAATAAAAAGCAGTTCTACCAGGCAGACTAGAATATATCCTGAATCAAGCCAGAAGGAATTGTGCTAAGCTTGTTTCAGACAAGAGCTTCCCTGGCAGTGTTGGCAAAACATGTTTCCATTAACTTTGCACACAAATAGGAATGTATATAGATACAGTGTTGTCCATGTAGATTAGTAGTCCATGTTTTAGTCATTTAAGATTAACACAGTATTTCCATATGCTTATGTTTTTCCATATGCTTGTGTCTGTTTCCCAAATGGTGGGGAAGGTTCTAGGAGGGTTGTAGTCCTAGTGTAAAGGGGAGAAGCTAGGAGGCATAAGGGGGTTGGAGAGCGAGCCTGCGCCATACTCATTCTGTAGTGGTGGCTTGACCCAGCTCTTGCTCTGGATGTTGTGACCTGGCATGATAGGGGTGCAGCCAGGTCAAACCAGAGAGATGCTGTGATCCCATGCATTAGGTCACAACACCCAAAATGGGGAGCCAGGTCCAATCCTGTGAGACAGGAACCGCCTCTGTAGGATGAATGAGGCTCTCTCGCTCTCCAAATAATATTTTCTATGATCTCTTAATAGCTTTCAGTGTCATTTCAATTTTCTACAGAAAGTTAAAGGTTTAAAACTTAGGCCCCAACTCCGCAAACCACATATGCACATCCTTAACTTTACTCACATTAGTCCCATTGACTTCAATGGAACTACTTGTGAGTAAATGTAAGCACATATATGTTTTCAGGATCAGAGCCATATATAGTCAACAAAACTCTGGAAAACTGTGGACTACTGAAAACTTTTCTATAAAGAGGTCACATGTACCAGTTTTCACAGCATGCTAAGAAGAACCAATGTACCTATTAATTTCAACATGGAAGTTAGGAGTCAGTCATCAGCAGTTTAATGCTACAAAGGCAAAAAACTTTTCTACATTTTAACAATATAAATGTGACAGATTAACTAAACATATTTCCCGTTTTTAGTGTCTATGTACTACTTGTGTGCACAGTTATTGAAAAAGAAAAAGAGTCCAACTTTGCAACTCAAATTAGAAATGAGGGGATTTCATCTAGAATCCCCATTTTTAAAATCACATATTCTTTGATAATGCAAAGCCACACGTATTTGAAGTTAAGCTCCAAATAGCTGAATTACTTTAAACTCAATTTTTCTAGAGCTCTAAAAATATTTGTAGGGCAAAGCAGCATGTGAAACACCACTTACACACACACACACACACACACACACACACACTCACAAACTGAAAGAGAAAAAAAACCTATGATGTTATTCTATAATACAAATTTGCAACAATACACACCGTCTACTTGCACATCTGAATTCAAATAGCATTATCTTACCTGAAGTTCCTGGATAGCAGATATAATAGATAGAAAAACAAATAAAAATCTATTTAAAATTACTGTATTAAAGATACCATATACTTAAACATTTGCCCTACAGTAATAAATAACGCGATCAGAAAAACTTTAGCTCTGTAATGCTACCGTTAAGTAAAAAATAAAAATAAAATACTATGTTATTGGTTTTAAAATCTTTATTAAATACCAAACAATCATATCTTGTGATCTGTGCATAATGCACCCAGCACTGACCTGTTTATAATATAATCTTTCCAAAATAGCTGTCTCCATTTGTGCTAGTCTGAGCTTTCCAACACTGTTTTATTCATGTTTATGAACTCCAAATTTAAACTAGGTGTAAGTGGGTAAAGTTCCAATGAAGTCACTATAGTTCTCACCTCTTATGCACGGCCTGAATTTGGTCCTTTATTTGTATTTCTTTAAAACACTGACTTGCATAATGATGTGAGGCTTCAATTACAGGAAATATATTATTGGGTTGCCTAATAATGTTGCTATAGTTAAAAATAAATATACATTTCCCATTATACTTCCCTCTTTTCAGGCGTTCAAAGTTGAAAGTAATAACTCCAGTCTTGCTTAAATCTTGGTATGCAAGTTTCAGATGTGGAGCAGTTTATCAAATAGTGAAGGGTTTTTTTAATCTGTATTTTTAGTTTTACTTTATGTAAAAATAGAGATGTTGGATACTTGATCCACAAGTACCATAAGACTGATTTTTTTTGTTTAAGGTTTAGGAGCAAGCTTTGTCATTAGCAGTTCAATACTGGGATGGTCAAAACATATGGAAAACCACAGTAGAATCCTTTCCAGGATGAACTAAACACACTTAAGTTTTTCCTCCTTTTGTATCTGACTTTGTAATTGCTACATGTTTGGTATGGTCACTGGTTCAAAGGAAGCTGCTCATGTGATTCCAGGGATGATATGGCCATTACTCAATAACATGGACTAATCTCTTGTAGAGAGTTGGGAATGTTTATATTATTATTAATTATTATTTATTATTATTATTATGAACTGTAAAATGTTTGCCAAAATTTAACAATGCACAATCTGTTGAGTTTATGATACGTCCATTCCCCTCACCCTTCTATCGTATATTGACTAATTTAGGCCTCAATACTAAAATTAGGCACATACTTAAATCTTTGCAGGATCAGGGATTAAGACTATAAACTCTTTGGGGCAGGGACTTCACAGCACCTAGCACAATGAGGTGCCAACCTGGTTCTGGATCTGTAAGCATTACTTTAGCAGTGCTACTAATAGCAATAATAACAATTTTCTAATTGGTTTGTCTATATTTTAATCTTTGCTCTCTGGCTGAATATTGAAGTTTTTTTCTCCATCTGATTTTAACTGCTGAACGGAAAGAAACAGCAATTCTCAAATCTCAGTCTGTGGTTGGAATCCTGCTTTCATGATTCTGACACCAATTTATCATCTGATAATTGATCGAATTATAATAAAATTATCATTGCATTGTAATATTTTGAATACATTTTTAAAGACGTGTTGTAATGACTGCAGACAGTTTTTTTTTTTAACAAAGTTATTTGGCATAAATATTTTGTCTTTTATCATTATCTAACAGTTTTTGAACTCTATTATAACAACCACAGATTAAAATTATTCTTGTAAATCTAGTCAGAACTCATTTAAAATTTTTCCTACAAGCTATTCAGTTTAACCATGAATGCAACTAGCAGATGATTTTGCTTTCCCACCCAATGGGAACTAAATTAATGTTTGTCTCTTTCTGTCTTCCAGAGATCAGCATGGATGGATTGTTAAATTCTTGACTAATGACGCTAGGGCTTCATTTCAGATAGTTCAAGAAAGAGCTGCTTTTATTTGTCAGATATCTACATCCAGTGAGACATTTAGTGCTTTCCTCCAAGAGGTCAAAGAGGGAAATGCCATATCATACGGGTGCCTCTTTCCCCTATCATTCTACCTAATGAGGTCTGAAATTGAAATAACCGCATTTTAGAGCAAATGGTTATGTAGGAAAATGCCTGTCATGAATGACAACAGTAAGGGTGAGTGAAGCCTGGCAGGGAGAGTGACACTATAATTTCAAGAACTGAGATGTAAAATGCTATTGGAAAAGATGTCTTCTGCACGGACAGCAGTAGAGATAATGGCAGAATTGGCTGGGGTCCTGGAATTTTTATTTTAAAAAGCTGTAAGTGAATTTTGTGCTTATGAAAGTGAGGGCTAACAGTATTGGCTTAAGAACCATATTACAGGCTGGCATTGTGAAAGCTTCATACTACTCTGCCAATGCACCTCAATTCTTGCATGCCACCACTTTTGCATTTCCAGTTATGGACCACTTTTGAGCAGAGGCTGCCAATCACATTAAATTGTGTGTGTGTGTGGGGGGGGGGGGGTTGTGTGGAGGTGCAGTGCCATTTAGGTTTGGCCTGGCCATCCCTGAGAGGTACTGTGACCCCATGCAGCAGGTTGCAACATTCAGAATGGGGAGACAGGCTCAGCCCTGTGGGACAGAAAATACCACTGGTGGGATGAGTGATGGGTGCGTTCATTCTCCAACCACCCCTGGGGCCTCCTCTACTTATCTGGCCAGGGAAAGTGTATGTTTCCCTGGTTTTGCACCCTTGGTTTCATGATTTCTGTGAGTCCAATTGAACACATGAATCCACACTAAAGCTCCATCTGCTCCATCCCTTCATTCTCTCTTCTATCTCTTGATTAAAAAAAATAATCACAGGCATTATGACACCTGAGTTCACAATGGAGAAGGATGACTGCTTCTTGTAATACAGCTTGAAATGTGCCAGCAAGGTGCTTGTGAGCTCTGCTGCACACACTTTAGTCTCGAGGCTATAAATGTTGAATCTGGATCTCCACAGCGGTAGCAAGATGTGCTACCAGCTGAACTGTCAGGCTGGCCAAAGATCTGCATTTTAAATACTTGGAAATAGTTGACCAATAGTTTCTGAATTTTTAAATGGTAGCAACATTGTTAGACATGTACAACATTGGGTATGAATTTCTTGTCCCTTCCCATTCAAATGGAAAGGATTATTCCCAGTTGGAACAGGTTTGCTCAAGGGTTAAATGGTTTAAAAAAAACTAAAACAAAATAAAGAATAGAACAACCTTATCCCTCAACTGTATGATGTATATTTGATTGAAGTTCCCCTGAAGCATTTGTAATTAAAGGTGAACTGACAGGCTTTACCTGCCAAGTCCTGATCCCAAGCCTCAGGGCTCTGTTTTGCTCTTGCAAGAGCCATGAAATCATTGACACTCAAGGCAGAGCAGAAACTGCATCCTTTTAAGTGCTCAAATGTTAGTGATTTCATCAACTGTTGCAGGAGTAACAGAACCCTGAGGGCTTGAATTCAGGTTTTGGCAGGTTATTGATGAAAGAACTGATTTTAAACTTTTTTGTTTTATAATGTAAATTCTTAAAAGCTGCAGATATATTTTGTTAACAATTTGGGATCTTCAACAACTTGTGTTTCAAAGCTTTTAATTTCACCTTAAAGTTACAGAAACCTGATATTTGTGTTGTCATTAGAACTGCAGCTTTGCCTTTCAGTAGTAATTGCAGTGTGTATTAAAGTGGGTTCAGACAGGAAGGTGTGGTAGCTTGCCAATGTTAAGCTACTGTCACAACACTGTGAACATTATAAATACGTTTATTGAAAATCAAATCTAGAATCATACAGTTATATTTTTATGTTATAAAGAGTGAATTACTTAGTAATAAGAAGTGTTAAATTGTGTTTTAGCCAGAGATAAAACTTAAGCAAAGCCATTTCATAGAGAATATACTGTACCTCCCCATCTTCCAGTTCAACATCTAGGAAATCGAAGTCCCTAAAGACTCTGAACTGTTGTTCACTGTTTGAATCGTCCATGTTCTCTTGTTCCCTCGTTCCGTCTTCTGAAGACACCAAGCTTGTCTGGTGCTCAATCAGATCCAAATCACCACATGAAGAAAAAATTACCTACAATTCAAAAGATTTCTCTTTTGAGAAACTTTCCCCTCTGGTTGCTTGTTAGTAAAAGCTGAATTGGTTATTCAAAAGACTGTATTTCCAGTACACACCTAATTCCTTTAGCTGGTATTTTTAGAACACGCTCTTTTATTATTTATGTTGGACAGGTGCCTTGAGATTAAATCTTGTACAAAGACACAACTTCATGCTGCAGGAACATGTCCAAGAATGTAATAGCTACCTCCTAATGGCTGCAGACTGATGTTGCCTAAATGTTTATATACATTTATGGGAATGAAATTCAAAGAGCCCATTGCAGAAAGGATTGTCAAGGGGATGAGTTAATACTTTCACCAGAAAACCTCTAGTTAAACATGCTTAAGCATGTGGAGAGATTAGGAAACATAACACAGACTAATTTGTGCAGCGGTAGCTTTTCCTTTCCTACTGAACAATGTCTGCAGTTTAGATGAGAACAATTCATTCTGTGGGTTCCTGTTTTGTTCAAACTGAGAACACATCCACAACATAATAGCAAGAGTGACATAGTAATAATGTATCACAAAGTACTCAAGATTTATATAGTGCTTTTAAAATGTTTAAGCATTATTTTAAAGAAAATAAATACAAATCTTTACCTTTGAAATTTAAAAAATCCCTCGATCAACCAACAAAATTGGAATAGTCCACTATACATTCCACTGCATGAGACAATACTCATTTCCATAAAGAGTAATGTTAGAATCATTATCTCATGGGATGATAAGGGTGCTAATCTTCATTGCTTTTTCTGTAATTGAATTTAGGCCTTCTGAAAGGAGCTAGATTGACAGTACTGGAGACCAAAATGATCTATCCATAGAACACGTAAAGCTTGGACAGTGATAGTGCCAGCATCCCAACAACGCTCCACCGAACTGCTCCATAACCTGTTCTGGAAGAACAGCCTCTAAAAGTGAGAGGGCTGTTTACGCTTCATGCTCAATCACTGTCCTTTGTGCTGAGAAATGCAACATGTGCCAGATTGTGCTAACTACAATGATGGTTTTGTGACATGGAATAAATTAAAACACCTCTGAAATTCAGGGAGAGAAAGTTCTTGATATTTAAAATTAAAGATACAAAAACAACAAAAGACGAAACAGTCAATGAAGCAAGACTCACTGAAGGGTTTTTGCTCAGCCCCACATCTTGACCACACAGGGTAAGGACGTGTACCAGCTTTTCCTTTGTCCTTTTCTAGAAAAAACATTTTTAATTTTAGCATCATTCTTTATTCATTCTGTTGGAAACTAGAGGGATATGTTTTTAGGAAAAACTATGATCAGAGACTCACTGGTTTGATGTTAAAGGAATTATTTTAGAGCAACTACACATACAGGGAAATAGATAAAAGCAGCAGGTAATATTTTTTCAGTACTTAAAAAAATTTAAAAACTGGTCTATTCATTTCATTTGGCCCTAAACTAGTAAAGCACTAAAACACATGTATAACTTCACTGAGACTACTCAAGATCTTGAAATTAAGCACATGCATAAGTTTTTGAATCATCCCAAATCTCCAATATGCTTAACAGTAGCAATAAATAAATAAATATATTTTGGATGTTTTTACTTTAGCTGGCAGCTAACAAAATCCAATAGTGCAAAACAAGGTCACATTCAGGAGCAATGCTGCAGGCATATTTTAATGAATAGGGGGCTCCATTACAGGAACTTAGTGGGAATTCTACCTGAGAATACTGAGGCCTTTTCCAGCTCACAGGAACGAGGACATTGGAATTAGAACCTGAGGAGGTTGAGGAAGTGCTTCGAGTGACAGCCATTGCCCGGGGTTTACCATCTCGGCCAGCAGAACTCTGTAGCTCATCATATCGTCTCCCAATAATTGGAGTCTGAAATAACACAGAGCTGCATTATGTAGAATAATGTTAATGACCTGTTAGCTCACTTGCAGATGAATGTCATTCTGAAGACAGGTATGCCCAAAATTTTACCTATTTTTTGTTTTTCTGTTTATAAGCCCCATATAAATCTTTACATTTATTTTTTCCACCATATATTCTTCACAGTGCCTCTGCCCCCAACAATGCCAGCACCTCAGCATTCAGGAGCAACTTACAGTAATAAATGAGTTTACTGAACCGGCAATGGAGAAAAGCAAATTTTGTTAAATAAACTTATTTTAACACAGGCTGTTGTTACAGGGGTTTTTCTGCAGGGTGCTGAGCACTCTGGCTCTGATCCAGCAGACCACTTACGCACAGACTGAAATGTTTTGCTGGATCAGTCCAGAGTGCTCAGAAAGCCCAGGACAGTAAGAGTGAGAAAACATTTATAGAAAAATACTAAAAGTATATCCTTTTGTGGTAGTGTTTCCTTTATAAACCCTGTTTCTCAGTAGCTGTTGTAAGAATAAGTCTCCAATCCTGCATACACACATGTGATTAACTTTAATCAGGTGAATAGTCCCATAAAGTTAAGTATGTAAGTAAGTGTTTGCATGGTCAAAATATCTCCTGTCAAAAGACTCTGAAACTAGATAATACGGTGTTACTCAGGTAACATATTTTTGTACATTTTTAAAAAGAAGAGTTTATTATAATTTGTATTTAAATTAATCAAGTCAACAGCTATGTTATAAAGATGCGAAATGTAACACACACGCACACATGCCCTATATATATTTGTTTTTTCCCCCCATAGGTTGTTGGGTTTTTTTTGGTTTTTTTTGGTTTTTTTTAGAGTTTTTCCCTTGGAATCCCATGTTCTTAAAAAATAAGTTGAAACCAAAACCAAAAAGAGAGGTTGCTCACCCTGTGCAGTAACTCTAGTTCTTCAAGATAGTGTGTCCCTAGGGGTGCTCCACTTCAGGTGTGCGTGCAGCCCATGCGCCTTCGATGGGAGATTTTCATTAGCAGTGTCTGTTCAGCCCGCGCATTTGCTGTCGATATCCTTGTGCCCTGCACTGACACTATATCAGGCTGCGCAGGCAAACCACCCTTAATTCCTTCTCCACTGCCAAGTCTCAGATGGAAACTCCAATGCAGAGGGGAAAGAGGGCTGGTAGTGAAGCACCTATAGGGGGACACACCCTGAAGAACTACAGTTACTGTACACGGTGAGTAACTTCTCTTTCTTCTTCAAGTAGTGTCCCTAGGGGTGCTCCACTTCAGGTGACTCCCAAGCTGTATCCCATCAGGGAGTTTCAGAGTCAAGTCCATTACCGAGGAAAGAACTGTATTGCCAATTGCTGCTTCAGATCTGGAGGCACTGACTAAAGCATAGTGTCTGGAGAAGAAATGTACCAAAGACTGTGTAGTAGCTCTACAGATCTCAGCAAATGGGACATTTTAAATTAGAGCCATAGATGTAGATTCTGACCTTGTTGAGTGAGCTGACATGCCAGCCGGGGGGCGGGGGGTGGGGAGGGAAGTGCTGGTAACAAGCTATAACACACTCCAAAATCCATTTTGATAGCCTTTGGGTATAAATTGCAGATCCTTTTGATCTGTCTGCAAATGAAATGTACAGGCTAGGGGATTTAAGGAATTATTTAGTCCTATGTAAATAACGCCCTTCTGACATCTAGAGTATGGAGTACAGTCTCCACGTTGGACTTGTGTGGTTTCAGAAAGAAAACTGTCAGGTAAGTGATCTGATTCAGATGAAATTCAGAAGACACTTTAGGAAGAAACCTGGGACGTGGACATAAGGAACCTTATCCTTGTAGAGAACTGTGAAAGGAGGTTCTGCCATTAAGGCCCCAATCTCTCCAACTCTGCAGGCTGAGGTAATAGCCACTAGGAAGACTGTTTTCATAGACAAATTCGATAAGGAGCAGGTCATTATCCATTCAAAGGAAGGCTTCCTGAGACTTTTAAGAACCCGGTTAAAGTCCCAAACAGGGGTAGGGCTTTTAACCAGTGGAAAGAAATTTCCCAGGCCTTTCATCAACCTTACGTTTTCAGGGTGAGAAAACATGGAGAACTTTTCAATAACGGTATGAAAAGCTGTTAGGACTGCCAGATGAATTTTGGGAGAACTAAGTGACAGCCCTATTTTCTTTAACTGCAAAAGGTATTCCACAACAAGCAGAAGCGGGCCACATTGCTGGTCAGTGTCCTGGAGTTCAAACAAGTGACTAAATTGTCTCCACTTCTGAAGTATTTCTAGTAGAATCTTTCCTGCTGTTTAATAATATGTG
Source organism: Terrapene triunguis (assembly GCF_002925995.2). Lineage (NCBI taxonomy): Eukaryota > Metazoa > Chordata > Testudines > Emydidae > Terrapene > Terrapene triunguis. Next base: position 7,482,312 of record NW_020664492.1, on the reverse strand, counting down.
CTGTACCTCTGCAGAACAGGATGACTCTAGCCCCACAAACCATCGAGGAGCCACGCCTTGAGGCGGAGAAGGCTGAGATTGGGATGCAGCAGTCAACTGGGAGAGGAGTGGAGGAGTGATTGGAAGATGTATTGGTGGACAGAGAGCTAGCTGGAGCAGGCAAGGAAACCACGCTTGCCTCGACCACGTTGGGGCTATTAGAATGACTCTGATCCCATCCTGTATGATTTTGTTCACCACTCTGAGGATCAAAAGCATCTGGGGAAAAGCATAAAACAGCTTTCCCATTCCCAGGGAGTAGGAAGGTGTTCCCAGGGAATAGTGACCTAACCCTCCTCTTGAACAAAATATGTGGCATTTTTTATTCACAGTTGTTGCAAAATGCGCCACTTCTGGTAATCCTCAAATCTGAAAAATGCTGACCAGGACCTGGGGATTCAGCTCCCATTTGTAGTCTTGGGAAAAATACCTGCTGAGAGCATCAGCCATGACATTTTGTTTGACCGGAAGATACATTGCAAGATTCCTACGTGATGTTTTATGCACCAGTTCCATAACCTTATCACTTCAGCACAGAGGGAAGGGGAATCTCGCTCCCCCATGCTGACTGATACAGAACACACAGGCCATGTTGTCCATCATGATCCTCATGGATCTGTGCCTGATGAGAGGCAGAAAATGAAGACACCAATTTCTGTCTGCTGTGAGCTCCAGCAGGTTGATATTGAGGGAGGTTTCCTGGGGTGATCATTTCCCCTGTACTGTGAGAGCATCCGTGGTTACCGTTGGTGTTGGTTGAAGAAAAGGAATGCCTGCCCCTACATTGCGATTAAACTTTCACCAGTCTAGGGAATGCTCTACCTGCTTGGGAACTGACACCTGCTTGTCTAGGCTGTGTTTGGTGAGTAAACTGATGAGCCACCCCTTAGCACAGATGTTCCATGCCTGCTGATGGGGTAGGAGGGGCACAACCCTAGAACAGCTTGAGTCACGACCCCCAGGCAAGGAGCAGCTCCTCCATGCAGCTCCCAGCTGTTCCTTTGCTCCTGCCTCTCTCTGCCCGGCACAGTTCATCGGCTCAGCTGCTGCACAGGGAGGGGGCCCAGCCCACCATGTGACCAAGCGGGGGGGGGGGGGGAATGTGACTCCACATGCCCCCAACGTGTCACCTCTACTAGAAATAGCAAAGATGTAACCTCGCATGTTCGGACATCAAGGAACAAGCTGCCACGTAATCGAGGAGTTGAAGAGAGTTTCTGACTCAAGTCTGAGGGCTCTTTTGAATAGTTCTGACAAGCTTTGATAATGTTACAAACTTGTCCATGGGAAGGAAGGCCTTGGCTACTAAAGAGCCAGGGATGGCCCTATAAATTGTATGTTCTGAATGGGAGTCAGTGTGGATTTTTCCACATTCATCTGCAGGCCCAAATCTAAGAACAGGGAAAGTGTTTTTTCGGGGCAGATGACACCTTGTGGTATGATTGATCCTTGGAGCAGCCGGTCATTGAGGTATGGGAATACTGTGATCGTCTGATGACGCAAGTAGGCAACCACCAATAGACCCTTTGAAAACACTCTCGGAGCCGAGGAGAGGCCAAACAGGACCTGACACTGAAAATTATCCTGGCCTATGAAAAAAATGCAGGAACTTTTTGTGAGACAGGTGTACTGCTATATAGAAGTATGTGTCTTAAAGGTCAAGGGCTGAAAACTAATCCATTGACTTTAGAGAAAGAATTATAGCTGCCAGAGTCACCATCCTGAACTTCTGAGACTTTATGATTTTTTTTAGGAGTCTGAGATCCAAGATTGGTCTCCACTCTCTGTTTTTCTATGGTATGAGGAAATACCTCAGACAGAAAGCTCTCCCCCTGTGCTGAGCAGGGACTGGTTCTACTGCTCCTAACCAAAGAAGGGAATTTAATTCCTGTCTTAACAGGGAGTCATGAGAGGGGTCCCTATAGATGGATGAGGAAGGGGAACAAGGAGGTGGGAGGGCAGTAAAATGGATGGTATAGCCCGATGTTATCACTTCTGTCATGCTGTCTGGAGTGGCTCATGACCGAGAGTGCCAATCTCATGGTAGACTGTCAAAAGCAGGGCAGACACCCCAAAATGGTGGTATGTTCTATAATTAGATTTCACCAATCCAGGAACAAATGTGAACTCCTAGATCACTGTCAGAGTCTTACCTTGGAGTCACAGACAGTTCCCTTGGGCTCTCCAGTCTATCTTGCCACCCAAGCAAGCTGGACTTAGTGATACATATCACTTACACAAACAATCACAAAATATTCAGGTTGCTTCCAGTCCCAAGAGATCAGTCACTCATGCCGAGGTAGTTGAGAAGGAACTGAGGGTGGTTCGTCCATGCAGCCTAATATAGCCATGGTGTGAGGCACAAGGATATCAACGGCGCATATGTGGGCTGAACAGATGCTGCTAATGAAAATCTACAATCAAAGGTGTTCATGCACCTTAAGTGAAGCACCCAGAGGCACACTACTCAAAGAAGAACATGGTCTTCCCATATAGGTCATTAAGTTTAACTCTGGATCTAAAACAATGTTTTTAAGATAATGTCTTGAAATTTTCCCTGCTTCCCAATTCTTCAACTTTCATAAAGAACTAAGATGGAAATTAAGGTCTGAACTAGTAGAGTTTCCTTGTTATATATATAGTACCTCAGAAATATCGAAATGAAACTCCAAAGTTTTCCCTGGCAGTTCCTTTGAAGCACTGTTCCACACTCGATGTATTTCCATTTTTGAAAGATCACCGTGTTGATAGGAAGGTAAAACCAGGCTGGCAGAGCGAGAAACTACCAACTTCAAGATGTTCAAGGCTTCTCTCCAGTGAATGCTCTAGAAGTAGATATTGTTTTTGTCAAAACAATGTGAAATAAGAATGTACATCAATTAACAATACATTTACAGCCATATTATTAATCACGAATCTTAACAAAGACTAAAAGCGATGACACACAATTAATGTAAGTTAAATATTGAAATCATTCATAGATTTTGGAATTCAGTACAAAATTGAGTTCTAGAAATAGTACTAGTAGAATAAAATTTTTTTTTTAAAGGAATGGACATTTATATAAATAACATCTGCAGTTAAACGAGAAGGAAAAAATTACAGGACTACCATCAACCCTCATACTTCAGAGTATGAATTAATTACCAGTTAGGTCAGGAAGAGATTTGGGACATGGTATCATGGTACAGTTTTGCATTTACTTGCAAATAGATACATTATTATATATAGCAGAGACAGAGGGAGAATATTGGACTAGATATTGTGTGTCAGTGTGGTAATTCCTAAGTTCCTATATGAAAGTTTAATATTTCACAGTAACTACTGTTCAATTCATATTTTAATATAAGGAAGATGCAATATTTACCTGCACATATTTTTCAATTGTCTTTAACACTTCCATGTTAAATTGTTTAACAGGAATACCTGACAAGTCCATATAACTAAGAAGACTGTAGATCATCTGCAAGAGGGACTGTTGCATGCTGGGAAGGCCCTTTTCTAGTAGCTATGAAAAAACAAGTGAAAATAACTGGATTTTGAAAGGTTGTTTCTCAAATAAAACAGCACCAATATCAGTCATGTACAGACAGCATTTCCCTAGTTGGAAGACAATTTTAGAATGTCTTGTTACAATAATTAGTGATGATGTTACTAACAAGACAAACTACAAAAGGTAAATTATGGAGTCTGGAGCTAATTAACCATGTTCTGATAATGAAACAAAGCTTCTTGTCTGCCCAGTACTCCTATTCTAAGCTATCCAGAAAGCCTGTACAAGGACAGAATAAGCTGGCAGCTGAAATTCAGAATTTAATTGAGAGAGACAGCCAATAAAAAATAGCCAAACATCTTTTTATTTTTTCCTTGGCTGGAAGTCGGAGGAAAAGGTTGAGGAAACACAGGCAGAAAGAATTAGACCACTGTTATTCAGACAGCAAATTATATTTACCCAATAAATTTTACTACCAATGCTCTCCAGCGATAGCTTCCATGGAAACACATATTCGCTAGGTAGGAAGATGGAATGCCTGGTCTCTCTCACGGTAGAGATTAATATAGAGATGAGCCTAAACTAACCCCCTAGCTTTAAATATCCCCAAACTCTGGAATGTTTGTATCTGCATCCAGGAGTACAAGATCTTGATTTTGCAAACATGATTATGCTTAACCTGGCGTATGTGAGTAGTTCCACTGGCTTCAAAGATTAGAGCCTTAAGGATTTGTGTGTCACATGAATAAGAAATTTCTGATCTAAAAATTTTTTGTTAGTGGCTTCTCTCCTCATGCGTTGCTAACAGGTAATACCTCTCACATGTGGAAGTTGGAGGTGGCCTAATGTTGTTGGAGGCTCTAGGACTAAGCCCCACCTTTCAGCTCTGGCTGCCAGAAAAGTTCTCCCAAAGCTGCAGAAATACTCCAGCAGTCAATTATTAGCATTAACACAACAATTTGATATAATATGTAAATAAACTTAAGATCATTATATGTCCAAGTCTCCTTTTAGAGAAAAATTTCAAATTTTACAAATTGTATTCCAGTCATTTCCCAGATTAGTAGGTTGGGTTCAATGAGGAGAAAAGCTCCTAGCAGAAAGAAAATAACCAGGTAAGAAATTTTTCATTCTGCAGCACAGCTTCCCTTCTCATTCACCAATAATGGGAAGTAGTGAACAATGAATCACAAAAGTGGGGGGGGGGGAAGAAACAGAGTTTTAATTATTATTACAGTAGAATAATAGGCAGAAACAAGAATTCCCCCCATATAGAGTAAGAGCTGTATAATTTAAGGAATTATTTGGGAACCGACCCATCAACACTTTCCTACCAAAGGATGCCTCTGCAGGGGAATGGAAATCCACGTTGCAAATCTTCCTCAGATTAGGCTCATATCATTTTACCCACAATGCCACCAGGGACCTCACAGAGTGAGCCCTGACTCCTTTGTAATTGGTTTCCTAGCATGCCAACTGGTGCAGGATTTTAACATTGCACCTATAGGAACACTGAGGTCCTAAAAACTTGGCATTTTGGACCGGATGAGATGAACAGGGTACAACTGGCATGTATACTCCATATGCTTGAAAAATATCTTTAGAGCTCTAAGAATGCCCATATATGCCACAACCTTCCAAAGGGGTGCAAAGGAATAGAACAAAATGATGGGGGAACCCTATTTACCAGTAACTGTAGAAATAAAAACTCATCTGAAGAGAAAGGCTTCTGGAGTAGTACAAGTAGCTTTTTTCCTCATGACAACAGTAGTGTGGTTCTGTATGGACAGAGGAACTAATTCCAACCTTATCTTTTGGAGGTGATGGCAACTAAAAAAAGCCAGCCACAGACTTGTCTAATCTGTTATTTTGATTAATTTTGACACCTGATGATACTCAGATAAGGAGTCTGATGTGCCTGTCTGAAGAACCCACTTTCCCATGGTGCTTGGTTGTAGGACTCCAGTGAACCATCCTGGAGAATCTCTAGTGTAAATGAGATCACCAGAACTTTGTGGTTACTATTATTGTTTATATTATGGTAGCATCCAGAGCCCTGGACCCCCTATGGCTGGGCACTGTACAAACAAGACAACCCTTGCCCCAGAGAGCATTCCATTTCTCCTCACACAGAAATGTAATTTGACCAGATCAATCATTGTAATTTCCTGGTTGAATTCTGTCTGGATACCAAAAAATATCTATGATGCTAATGGAGAAACTCTGATAAACTACATTTCTCTTCCCATGCCCATCCTGTTAACTGTAGGTTGTCCAGGTCTAAATGAAAGAATTTGAGAGGACTGGTGTTTTCTGCAGGTGCAATGGAGGTTCCTTAGTTGTCTATCAAGTCTGAAGTGCCTTCTGGGCCAGTGGTGGAGTGGAATGAGGTGGGACTTCAGTTCTGCTTTTTCCTCTTTTCTGCATCCTTTATGTGAACTGTCTTGAAAAACAGCATTCTTCTCTACCCAGGACATTATTTCCTTTATCACAGAGAGGTTCTGACCTCTGCTTATCCCTTGGCTTTGGAAGGAATATAAACATGCATGCTTCAGTCTTAAGCAAACCTCTAATGGGAAGTAAAAAGAAACTTCCCCTATGAACACTATAACTGCCCACTACAGGGTTTCTTGCACCTTCCTCTGAAGTGGCTAGTGTCAGAGATGATACTGGACTCAATGGACCACTGGTCTGAGTCCATGTGGTCACATTTATATGTTTTTGTACACACATGCATTTGATAGGGCTGTTGAAGAGGAGAACTAAAAGGATATATTCTGAGATTTTGGAAATCAGTCTCCAAGTATGCTCCCCATACTGCAAGACTTGCTTCCATAGTGCATACGTAAGGTGCTACAGTAAAAAATGGGTTGGTTTTTAGCATGTTGCTCATACTTACCTGCCCACAAAGGGACATTTGGATAGGATCTGGGAATGACACCTAATTTGCATGGTCTCTGCTGAGTGGTTCCATGTATTTAGAAGGAATTGGAAGTACATTTTGAGAAAAAGCATTCAGGGGTTGACCCAGTGCATAGCACCAGCAATCTGAGCCACCAGAGATAACTGTCTACAGATGACCACTGCCAAGCAATGGATGATGCAATCAAGTTTTGGATCTTTGCAAATCTTTACCGTGATGGTAAAATTATTACCAGATTCATGCCTGGGTATGAATCCGTTCAAGCAGCTGGCAAGCTATGAATGGGTCTCTTTCTCTGGACAAGACACTCATTGCTATATTGTCCCTGCCTGAGCCTGGCTGTGACTACTAACAGCCATTTCTTCTGACTCTGGGTGTAAAGAATAGAGCAGAAAGAAGAGTCCTGCACAGGAATTGAGAATTCACACAAATGCTCATTTTCTCTTTGTCATACTGAGGATTTTGTTGCTTTGGGAAGAAAATACATGCAGGTTTCATTAGGAGCTTCTGCTCCAGATTCTTCCCTCTCTTAGGGGAATAGTCCCTTCATGAACACCTTTGGTGTTGACAGTGACCAGCGGATTGCTATGTTGGCTTTGGTAGTGAGGGTTGAGGCCTGTTTGCAATTTCAGCTACTAATTTCTCTAATGTTTTCCCAAAGAGCTCTTTGACTGTAAATCTGGATGCCTAAAATATCTGTTTAATATGATTGTTTGCTATTCATGAGTGTAACATGGCTTCTTTATAGCCACGGGGTTAGGAGCCACTGCTCTTGTCACAAGTCACATCAAAGATCTGACCAGAATAGAAGTGAAACCTCTCAGCCCATGCAATGAGTCACCTGCTTGCCATCAAGTATATTTTCCTTATTAAGTACAGGACAAAGTTTTGGACTGAATGTCTACAGCTGAGGCTTTGAAATGTCTGTGTAATGTGTCCTCCTTGTTATGGCCTATGGAATCTTTTAGAAGGAAGTTCCGTTTTGAAGGTGTGACTATGTCTTTCACTGGTTCCCAAACTTTGTGTTTTTATATAACATTTTGGTTTAACATTTTTTTCATGGTGCATGTGTGACAACCACTCTCATGACTGACACATGGGGGATTGAAATGGGGAACCTCCAAAGCTAAAAGCATGATCTGCTACCGCTTGAGCTGAAGAGCCAAAGCTCTGAGGCTGGAGGCTAGAACAACTCACATCTTTTGTCCATTGGCAAAGAGGGTGACCTGAAACACACACTCATCAGTAGGTTGCACATGAGGAGTGCTTACCCAGGCTAATTATAGGTTGGAGGTAGCACCCTGTTCATCCTGGTCAAGGGATCCCTCAACCCAGGGAGGGTACTGGTACAAATACCTTCACTGTGGGAATAGTCTGCTAAATGGCCACAGGATCCTGAAAGGATGTCTGCTGCCTGCTCTCCAGGCACCCATGTTAGCTCTTCAGTAGAGATCTAGTATCACTTGTGACTTTACTCCATAAAACAGGAGTCAATTTGAACTCGGGAAGGGCTCTCTCATTTTCCTCCTTGTAATTCCATGATGGTGCAGCTGTATGGGGAATGGAGTCTTTGCATACCTCTGTTCTGGTCACAGTCCGCCTAAGGTGCTTCTTATGCTTGCTGGGATTCTCTCAGAGACCCTTGTCACTCAGCATGCCCAGAACACCTTGTCTACTCTTGGAGGACACTTCATCCAGTTCTCTGCGATCCAAAAACTCATTTTGACTCCATATTTTGTCACTCGGGTTCCTTTATTTGGCATACAGCAAAGCTACACTGAATTGATCAAACTCAAGCATAGGAGGTGAGTATAGAGCATACCACACATCCAAAGTTACACAGAAAACCTCTTCCTTTATATATATTTACACAGTACATTTCACTATACAATATTCACTATACATTGCAACATTTGAGATTGGCTTGGTTACTTTGTAGGAACCAATCCCTGTACAGCATGCTCTGTCCACACACAGTTCATGTATAACCTGATCTTTACACTCCAAGTTAATCTTATCCATTGTCCGTAGCACCAGGGTGTTCCTGCTTATCTTAGTTAGCACAGACATCCTGACTCTCACATACTGCATCTTAAGCCCTAATTTACAACTTAACCTTCCGTTCACCTTCCCAATCGGCCCACTAAGAAGTGAGGCAAGTTACTTATGTCATGCAAGGCCTACAATGCATTAGTGTGGAGCCAGAGTACGGAGAGAGGAAGGGCGAAGAGAGAGACCCCTTCCTACCCATCAGATTCTGAGCCCCATTCCTTGGCAGACTGAAAACTAGACAGGCACAATTTCCATTACACTGCAGCCTGAGTTAGGGCTGTGCAGGAGGAACAGGCTTCTCTGCTGGTTCAGACATGCTGCAGGGTAAGAAAGGGGCAGGGTACCTGCTACAGAGAACTGTCAGAGAACCCCTGTAAGCGGAGATGCCCCAGCATACACTTCCCTCTCAGGGTGGGGAGGAAAAGGAGAAAGGTTTTAAACCCTGACATTTACTCCACTTGCTCATTAACAATCTGAACTGCTGCCTTACAAAGGGGATGCTTGCTTTTGCCTATTTGGAACTCAAGAGTCTCTGGCCTTTGCAAAAGCAAACCCTGAGCAGGCTGAGAGGTGTTCCCCTCTCTATGGGAATTGGCATGCTCCTGGTTGAGCCTCCCATGATGGAGTTACAGCTTTGGGTGGGGGTTGAAGCCCTCCACACCTCTCCGACTCAAAGCCACATGTTCTGGTAGTGCAAGGGTCAGAGACTTTATGGCTACAGGGCACAGTTATCCTCTCTAGCCTGTAACCTGGCAGGGGGAGGGTCAGCTTGTGGCAGCAGGGCACAGCTCATGCTCTTGAGACTGTATTCCAGCAAAGCGGCAGCATGACATAGAGCTTGACCTCTCAAGCTCACACCCTGGCAGAGTGAAGGGTCAGCAGCTTGTGGCAGCAGGGCATAGTTAGCCTTCTGAAGCCCATACCTCAGCAGAGTGACAGTCAATGGTTTATGGCAGCAGAGCATCGTTTGTCCCTTGGCAGAGTGAGGATGATGGCTTGTGGCAGCAGGGCTCAGTTTATCCTGTGAGGCTCCTGGAAAGCTCCCTATAGCTCCTCCCCTGGACTTGGCTGGATGTTTGCAGGGCTTCTCTGCTGCCACAGTGGAGGGCAGAGGGTGCTCACTAGAGAAATGTTGAACTGGAGAAGCCAGAGGATTAGAGCCTCAATACTTCACTGATTCCTCACCTCAAGGGAGAGAGAGAGGAGCTAGAAGCAAAGTGAAGTCATGCATGGCAACAAATAAACATGAATGTTATAGAACAAAATAGTTGGGAAAATCTGAAGTGCCAACCTGTTCTGCTGCCAGGGCAGAAAATCTGGTGGCCTGAGCAGAAGAATGGGGCTCCAGCTTGGAGTCTCCAGCAACATTAGATGGCCTCTGAATTCTGCAGGCAGGTGGTATTACCCATTACTGATGAATGAGGAGAGAAGAAGTGAAGAAGAATTGGTCTCTCTGGAGTTAAAAGAATGTGTTTGGATCCATTAGGCATGGACATTTATAACAAGAAATGGATCGTTATGTAACAAGTGATTTAGGTTAGATTGTGCAGCCCTTATGTCCCATTGAAAGAAATGACAGAAAATACTAACTCCTGTAAGTGCTCACCAACACGAGTAAGGGTTGGACAATCTAGCCCATAATTATAAACTATAAAAGGTTGACAAATGCATAAGGTAGTTACACACTCTTTCTTTGTACTCCAGTTCTGGGTGTAGTGGAAAACCCTATTTATTCACGGCAAGCACAGCTTTAACAAGTAATCAACTTGAGGACTTTACTTGACTTTGGATATGTTTTGCATTTAGTGTTTAATTTTTTCAAAAAAGCATAAAGCAAAATTCTGCTCTCATATCTGCACTGTGAATAAGAACAGAGGATAGGAGATCTGTAATGAATATCCAAGAGGCTTTAGCCCTTCAGTTTGTCTGTCAATAGAAGATGGAAAACTGTTTGGTTTTAAAAACTTACCTCAGCCAAATATGTAACCATACTCAGGGTAATGTCAGCAAATGCTTCATGGAGGTAACGGCAAACAACATTTACCCATGTAGCACAGTCTCTTGTATAGCTGTGAGTTTTATAAAGGGTCATTACATGTGCAAGATTTGATAGCTTGGGGTTCTTTTCTTCCAGACAAACCTAATTAAATATGAATGTCACATTATGTTAAGAACAAGTCAAAAATATTCACAAGACTTAATATGATGTACGATGTACTAAATAAGTTTCCTACCTGAGCAATTCTCTCTGCTATATCCTTACAGAACTGGTTTGGGCTATCAAAATGTTGAATTAAATGAGGCAGGAGACACAAGACATTCAGTGGGAACCCTGGTACAGAACAATATAGTACAAAGTGGATATTTGATGAGAGGACAGGAATATTAGCGTTTTTTTAAGCAATATTTTGCTGGCAGCTATAATCACAAAAGTACATTACAGTGATGTTATATAGACTCTTTCAAATTGTTCAGGCCCCATATTTCACCTTAAGACTGTTATATCAGATTAAACATAAAATCCATTAAATATATGACAGTGTGATGGTGTCATTACAAAGAATGGGACTGATTCTGCAAACATTTACTACCATACAAAGTGCTTACTACCAGGTATAATCTCATGGAATTAAGTATCAGAGGGGTAGCCGTGTTAGTCTGAATCTGTAAAAAGCAACAGAGGGTCCTGTGGCACCTTTAAGACTAACAGAAGTATTGGGAGCATAAGCTTTCGTGGGTAAGAACCTCACTTCTTCAGATGCAAGTGAGGTTCTTACCCACGAAAGTTTATGCTCCCAATACTTCTGTT
>NW_020664492.1:7454869-7470596 GCF_002925995.2 Terrapene triunguis | reverse complement strand
AGGGAGGGGTGGGAGTAAGATGGCTGCAACTGGCCACCTGAGAATTCCCCAAGTGAGGGGAATTCTGAATTGGTATAAAGCTAGTGGAGATGCAAAATTCAGATCTAAGCCACACAGTTCTTCCCAAAGTATGGGGGTGTTTGGATAAAATATTCTGGTTTCAGACCTTGAGTAGTGAGGATTCTCATTCCTCTGAATATAGCAGCCCCTCCCCAGCCCAAGAAAAAAGAACTTGAGGCTTTATTATAGAAATACTGAGAAAACTTCATAGGCCCTGCTAGGTTCTATAACTAGAAATGAAATGTGAAAGAATATTCCTGTACAAAAATGACATCTTTCCTGCTCCCCTGATATTGAATAGGTGTGCTGAGACCTCAGACTATCATGCTGATCAAAACTATCTCATTGTTTCCTTGTACTACCCCTGTCTGTCTGTATCCATCTGTTGTCTCTTGTCTTATATTTAGATTGCAAGCTCTTTGGGGTAGGGGCTGTCTTTTTGTTCTTTGTTTGTACAGCGCCTAGCACACAGGAGTCTTGGTCCATGACTGGGGTGCTGAGGTGCTATGATATTACAAATAATAAATAATAGTAATAGCAAAAGAATTTCCTTTTAGTTGTTTCTTTATGCATTCATTTAAAAATGTATTACAATTTGTACACACAAAAATAAATTTATATTCCATAAGGTGAATAGGTATTTTTAAGGAGCATAGTGAGGTTTTCATATCAAACAAACTTAAAAAGAATTTCATAATCAAAATGTGAACGACAGAAAAAATGGTCTTTACCTATAATTTGAGAGGAATCCACCATGGATACTCGTGACACTGGTGTCAGCAAACTGAAGAGCTGTAACGTGAGGTCAGTGGTGGTAAGAGAAGTGAATCCTTTTAGCAACAGCTGTTGCAGCCCCAAGAAATCTGACCACTTTAGCTGTCCTTGTAACTTTTCTAACTTCTCCCTATTTTCAACTTTATCCAGTGGCAAATAAGCTAGTAGTTTATTCAACAATCGTAAAGCCATTAGATACTCAAATTCAAAATCAGATTCCATCAAAGCTACAGCAACCCAGAAGATGGTGGCCAACAGGTTGGTTGGATTATTAATATTAGAAGGATCAGTGAGGCTGTCTTTTAGAGAGGATGAGCTCCTGGTTTTAGAGGACAGGCCTTGCTGGGTGCATGCCTGAATTCTATCTAGTGTGGCACTGCGTGGTGGATCTGAGGATCTGTCCACAACACCAAACTTTTTGGGTACAGAAAAGCTTCTCTGGTGTCTGCTTCGTTCAGCAGTGGCTGTGTTACCACTTACAGCCCCAGGATTCACGTTCAGTTGGCCCGTACTCTTCCGATTTGCAGTCAGTTTAGTGCTTGATGTTAAGTCTGGTGATGATGAACTAAGCAAAAAAATAAAATAAAATAAATGGGATTTTATTATATCACAAAGCAGAAATGTAGAAAATAAATTAATACAAATAAAAAGGAAGTAAACCGAGAATTTATCAAAAGATAAATAAACAGTAAAAAAAAAGTAAACAAACACCATGCTATCTGTTTTACCCTCCCACAGATTTCTCCATTATTATTTATATTACCTAGAGACCCCAACTGAGAACAGGGCCATATTGTGATAGGCACTGCACAAATACAGAGTAAGAAACAGACTTTGCCCTGAAGAGTTTACAATCTAAATAGACAAGGAAGAATGTAGGGGGAAGGGCAAACGAGGGGTGAAGTGACTTGCAGAAGGTCATGCTCTGGGTCAGTGGTAGTGCTGGGATTAGCACTCAGGTCTCCTGAATCTCAGTACCCTATCCACTGGACCCGCTGCAGGAGTTATTTGGCATAAGTCACACTTGTGGAATTACTGGCAAATTGACCCTGTGGAGGGAGTAGTATTGGTCACCATGGGTGAATGTATGCAGCCAAACCAATGGTTGGTAAGCAGAACCTTAGAGATGTTGCATTATCCCTACAGAGGGCTGTCATGGAGCTATCAGGGCTCCCCTTAGAAGTACTGTTCCCTTAGGTTCCATGGTGCTACCCTAGCCTCCTTTCAGTGAGGCACACTGGAGACTTAGCTAGAGTTTCAAAGAGTTACAACTGCCACATGGATTACCACTTGGAATTCCATGCAGCCCTTATTAACTATTTATATTCTAATAGCACCCACAGTGTTTAGGTATTGTTCAAAGACAACAGTGAGACCCAGTCTCTGTTCCAAAAAGCTTATAACCTAACAATTTACAGTTCCAAGGGAAGCTTGCTGTACAGAACAGCTACTTCCCAGCTCCCTCCAGTCTCACCTCTGAAATGCTCTACTTACAAAACCGCAGAACCCCTACTCTATGGTATTCTCGCAGAGGGGCTTACACAGTCACTAGGGGCAGGAAGGAGAATGGTGTTATCCCCTTCCTTCCACAATTTAGGGGCATTTCTGTTTCATTTTGCTCCCTTCTGAACTGTGTAGTCAAGAGGAACATGTGGCCCTTGGTTTGGAATATAAAAGACTATAATATATTGTAACAGCACCACCCTTGGAATTTTACCCACAAATTTTAATGATGCCTGAAAAGCTTTAGAATTTAAGGAGATCCCTCCAGGGGCACACCCAGCTCCTACTATTGCTAACTGACATCACAGACAGACATTAGCCTCCCCTTGGTGCACAGATCTGTCACTGGTTGTGCTTTAGAAAGAGGAAGGCTTGCCATCCTCTCAACCTTGGAGGGCTCCTTGTGAGTTCAAGGATGCACAGCTGAGAAGGGCTGGGGGTGAGAACAAGAGCAGGGGGTGCATACTGTTGGACATCCTCAAACCTGAAAGGAAATCTGTGTGGCTTTTTTTCATATTGTGGAACCCCTTTTCATAGGAGGCTTCACAGACATCTGCTTATGGAGGTTGTCAAGGAAGTGGAAACATAAAGCAAGTGCAGAGGCATTGGGCCTCCTGAGGACCCCTTGGGATACCTAAGTTCTGAAGACAGAATCCCCTATTTGTTCCACAAAGGGGACAAATCCTGCCCATTCATGCAGTGATTTGGGAAATATTTAATTAGGGGAACCATGAGTTTTCTCACAGCAGGGAGTGATCTGAACCCCCATTGCAATGTTCTAAGCAAAGTAAATATTGTTTCCTATACATCTTTTCAAGACTAAGTTAGATACAAAAGCAGAATGTGGAATCCTAATGTTATTTGTTTAAAGAGGACGTTAAATGTACTGTAGACGGCTGAAAGGAAGAAAGAAAATCTATAACAGGCTAGGAGGCGCCACAAGTTTATCAATATTTATTTCAATAGTTGCCAAATTGGGCTCAGATGCACTCTTAGGCTCGTTCTGTAAATTTATTTTGAGCAAGATCAGTTATATCAAAACCATTTTATGAAATTCAGATCGCAGAACATTGTATTGCTTCATAAGATTTATATGGGAAAAGATTATGTGATTAAGGGAACAGACTCTTACCGAGATAATACGGTCAAGAGATCACTGTTCTTCAAACAATCAGACAGATTATCCACTGTAGCCTCCAAGGTAAGTAGTGCTTCCATTACATAACCCTGTCAAATACATACAGTCAGCCATTTTAGCAAAAACAATCACCAGTAAGTCAGTAACAGAAACCATTCTGTACTGAAGCATCTTATTGAAAACAGAACACAACACTAATCATAGTAAAAAAATCCAGAGCCATTACATTGCATATTAAAACATTAATGCAGATTTTATTTTCTGTCTCCCTGAATGATCTGTGAAGGAGAGAGTATACTTAAGGAGACCAGTGATCTTGTCAGGGGATGATGGACAATAGGATACTGAGCCTTTTGCCTCCATGTCACTGGTTCAAATTCTGCAGAGGCAGTTGTGACAGAATATTATTGTCACCTTGAGGCTATTTGATGATCTATGTGGAATATGTTGGTGATCTCAGTCCATTTCCTAATGTAAGTGAATAGTGTCAAGATTATAAAAATAACACTAACAAGAATGCTATGGTTGTAGAAACCTCAGGAGAGAAGTCACAGATTGAACAGCCATAGAGACCAAACTACTGCTCCATCAATAAAGGGGGGCATTTAGGTCAGGGTAAGGGTTTGTTGGTTTTGATTTTGTTGCTATGCTCTAGCAGATAAAGTACAAGATGGGATACAACAATGGTGTCAGCTACAACAACCAAACCACAGTAGAGAACAGGCTCCTTAAACACCTATCTATATAAGGCAGGGGTGGGCAAACTTTTTGGCCCGAGGGCCACATCTGGGTATGGAAATTGTATGGCAGGCCATGAATGCTCACAGTTCCTGGCCACTGGGAGCTGCAGGGGCGGCACTTGGGGCAAGGGCAGCATGCAGAGCCCTCTGGCTGCCCCTATGCATAGGAGCCGGAGAGGGGACATGCTGCTGCTTCCGGGAGCCGTGCGGAGCCCCAGCACGTGCGGAGCAGGGCAAGCCCGGACCCCACTCCCCGTCAGGAGCTCGAGAGCCGGATTAAAATGTCTGAAGGGCTGGATGCAGCCCCTGGGCCATAGTTTGCCCACCCCGATGTAAGGTGTAGGGAAAAAAATGTTGCATAATCATGGAGGACTTCAGTCTGAGTGACATATGCTGGAGGTCTCATGCTGCCAGTAATAAAACATCATTGGTATTTCTAAAAATTACATATAACAATCTGCTAACGCAAAAAGAATTGCATTCTGCAGAGAGGAATTCTGTAGTAGAACTGATAATGACAGGTGAAATAATCACAGAACTAAAAATCAGTGGCTGGTTAGGTTCAAGTGACCCTGACTTGATTACATTTTTCATAGGTAAGCAAAATAAAGCCCCAACCAGTAATATATATTCTTGTTGCTTTTAAAGAACCAATTTAGCAAAGATAAAAACAATCATGAGTCAAATCAGACGTGAGAAAGAATTCAAACAGAAAATAAGTGAATGATAAATGGGAACTATTTAAGAACATTTTACTAGAAGCACAAAAAGCCACAATCCCACAATTGAGAAAGAAGGCTACACTGGTTAAAGGACCAGCCTGACTTATAGGGGGGGAAAATGGAAAAAAGGGAAAGTTGATATGAATGAATATAAGCTAGAAGGTGGGAATGGTAGAATATTGATAAGGAAAGCAAATGGACACAGGAGAAACCAATGGACAACAGAGCTAAGGACTAGAAGAAAAAGTATATTATAACAAAAGGAATCCAAACTCTGGTATTGGTCCATTAATAGATGAAGATGGTATAATGGTCTATAATAATGCAGAAAGGGCAAAACTGTTCAGTAAATATTTCTGTTCTATGTTTGGGAAAAAGCCAGATGATGTAGTTGTATCAAATGATGATGAAATACTTTCCATTCCAACTGTAAGTAAGGAGGATATTAAAATAGCAGCTAATAGAGACAGACATTTTAAAATCAGCAGGTATGGATAATTTTCATCTCAGAATGTTAAGAAAGCTGGCCACGGAGCTCTGTGGCCTGTTAATGTTGATTTTCAAGAGGTCTTGGAATACTGGGGAAGTTTCAGAGGACTGGAAAAAAGTTAATGTTACGCTAATATTTAAAAAGGGTAAAGGGATTGACCTGGGTAATTAAAAGCTATCATTCTGACATCAATCATGGGCAAAATAATGGAATGGCTGATATGGGACTCTTATAAAGAATTAAAGGAGGATAGTATAATTAATGCCAATCGACATGGGTTTATAGAAAATAGATCTTGTAAAACTAATTGAGGTTTTTTTTGGTGAGATTATAAATTTGATTGATAAAGGTAATGGTGTTAATTTTTTGTAAGGCATTTGAGTATGGTACTGCATGACATTTTGATTAAGAAACTAGAACAATACTAATTCAACATGGCACACATTAAATGAATTAAAAACTGGCTAACTGACAGGTCTCACAAATGGAACTGTAAATGGGGAATCGTCTAGCTGGTGTGTTTCTATTAGGGTCTCACAAGGATCGGTTCATGGCCCTACAGTATTTAACATTTTTATCAAAGAGCTAGAAGAAAACAAACTCATTACTGATAAAATGTGCAGATTACACAAAGATTGTGGCAGTGTTAAATAATGAAGAGGACTGTTTCTGACAGATATTGCAACTTCATGCAGTATCTATAGGGGAACATATTGTATTAAGTATAAATATCACTGTGGGACATGGATTGTGATTATGTTCTACTCCAAGGGGGAAGGTTACCACAGCTCCTCCAGGAATTAAAACAGGGGAATTAAGGTGAATCACTCACACTGTAAACACCTCCGGAAAGGTAGCAGACTCTGGGGAGGTTCGCATATACTGGTTCACACTTGGTTTCCAGAGACTAGGAAAACGAAGAATGGGGTTTTGGCTTAAAAAGGCTGTGTTTAAACTGAGTCAGGGCCCTCTTTCTGATCCAGCAAACACACAGGATCTTCTGCCCAAGAGACCCAGCCCTTGTGGAAGGATTGGAAAGAATTTGGCCTACAAGAGCCCCGTAAGACTGATGGGTGATCTCTGGTAAGTTTTTAGCATAGTAACTTTTATTGTTTTATATGTTTTCTCTGTAATGCTTTTGCTTGCTTAGAAAGAGTTTTGTGGTATCTTGTAACTGCTGGCAATACACTGTCCATGGTCCTTGGACAGAAAGAAAAGCCCAGGCACTGGCCTTTAGCAAGACTGGCTTGCTGGGCATATCGCAATGTAAGACAGTGAGCTGTGCAGTCTTAAAACCCTGGTCAGGAGGGAGAGAGATGCAGCTCTCTATTGTATTTATTAATACAACATCTCCACCCAAGAGAGGTGATGGCTGGGAGCTGGAAACTTTAAGTGGGTGCCCTCGAGGGACCATGAAGGGGCAATATAGATGCAGTTACCCTGAAACTGTTACACAGGTCGCTGATACAAAGTGATCTGACTGTGTGGTATGCTGGATACAAGCAAGCAATATGCTTTCCATACCCCAAATGCAAAATCTAGGCTATGATTACAGGAGGAGGAACTCTATTCTGGGAAGCAGTGACTGTGAAAAAGACTTCGGAGTCATTGTGGATAATCAGCTAAACACAAGCACCCAGTATGATGCTGTGGCCAAAAGTGATCCTTGGCTGTATAAACAGAGGAATATTAAGTAGGAGTAGAGAGTTATATTACCTCTGTATTTGGCCCTGGTGAGACTGCTACTGGAACACTGTGTCCAGTTCTGCTGTCCACAATTCAAGAAGAATGTTGATAAATTGGAGAGGGTTCAGAGAAGAGCCGTGAGAATGATCAGATATTGGAAAACATGCCCTACAGTGAAAGACTCAAGGAGGTCAATCTTTTTATCTTTGCAAAGAGAAGGTTAAGGGGTGACTTGACCATAGTCTATAAGTACTTACACAGGGAACAGAAATTTGATAATAGAGAGCTCTTCAATCTAGCAGACAAAGGTATAACAAGATCCAGTGACTGAAAGTTGACGCTAGACAAATTCACACTGGAAATAAGGTGCACATTTTTAACAGGGAGGTTAATTAACCATTGGAATAATTTACCAAGGTGTGTGATGGATTCCCCATTACTGGAAAATTTACATCAAGAATGGATGTGTTTCTAAAAGATATGCTCTAGTTCAACCACTGCTATTGGACTTGAAGCAGTTATTTATTCAGGGAAGTCCTATGACTTATTTTATGCAGGAGGTCAGACTAGATGATCATAGTGGTCCCATCTGTTCTTAAAATCTATTAATTTATTAATCTATTTTTATTCCTTTTCATTTCTTTCCTTGGTGTTTGCTTCATCTTTCATTTTTCTCTCTTATCTTCCACTCACTAGAAGAATGCATGCTGCTCGAAGGGGTGGTGGCATATATCCATGAGTGGTTCCATGGTGCCAGTCTGCATGGTTTTCTCCTGGATGGGCTGGTTGGCACAGAGAAGAGACTCTTAGCTAGCAGCCTCCAGACCTATATATGAGTATTCTTGCAGCCCGATTTATTTCTGGTGGAGAAGAGTAACAAAATGCTCCCATGCCACTTTGCCTGCTGCTAGGGTTGCCAACTTTCTAATTGCACAAAACCGAGCACTCTTGCCCTGCCCCCCTGCCCCAAGGTCCCACGCCTACTCACTCCATTCCACCCTCCCTCCATCGCTCACTCTCCCCATCCTCACTCACTTTCACTGGGCTGGGGCAGAGGGTTGGGGTGTTGGAGGGGTAAGGGCTCCAGCTAGGGTTGCGGGCTCTGGAGTGGGGCTGGGGATGAGGGGTTTGGGGTGCAGGAGGGGGCTCCGGGCTGGGGCCAAGGATTTGGAGTGCGGGAGGGGGCCCAGGGCTGGGGCAGGAGGTTGGGGTGTGAGAGGAGGTATGGGGTGCAGGCTCCGGGAGGAAGTCTGGGGGCCAGAGGGGGCAGGAGTTTGGGATTTGTGAGGGGGTGAGGGGTGTGTGCTCTGAGAGGGAGTTTGGGTGCGGCAGGGGGCTCAGGGCTGGGACAGGGGGTTGGAATGCTGGAGGGGGGCTCGGGGTGCGCGCTCTGGCTGGGTGGTGCTTACCTCAGATGGCTCCTAGAAGCAGCCAACATGTCTGGTTCCTAGGTGGAGAGGCTGGGGGCTCTGCACACTGCCCATACCTTCATGTGCCGCCCCCACAACTCTCATTGGCTGTAGTTCACGGCCGTGGGAGCTGTAGAGCCGGCGCTTGAGGCAGGGGCAGCACACGGAGCTGCCTGGCCGCCCCTGCGCCTAGGAGCCAGACATGCCAGCTGCTTCTGGGAGCCAGGACAGGCAGGGATCCTGCCTTAGCCCCGTTGCACTGTTGACTGGACTTTTAGTGGCCTGGTCAGTGGTGCTGACCAGAGCAGCCAGGGTCCCTTTTCGACTGGGCACTCTGGTTGAAAACCGGACACCTGGCAACCCTACCTGCAGCCAGAAGAGACTTTTGCAGCAGGGAGCAGGGCAGATTCAGGGTCATGCAGCTTTCCCATATCTATTACTACTTGACTACTACTACCCTTGTCGAGTCTGCCTCTCAGGTTAAGAAACACTACATCATGGTTTGTTTTCAAACAGAACAGCTGCATTGTAATGGTGTGAGCTTGCTAAAACAATATGTTCTTTCTACTGTTAATTTATTTTTCTTAAAAAGCGAGGGCCAAAGCAGTTTGTTTTTAATTTTATTTTTACTCTCCATAGCTCATAGTACTCTTTACTTAGATTAAAAAGCTTAATGATTTCATCTTTTATCATATGGCAAATATAAATACTCCCACCAACCCATCCAGTGGGTCAAAACCTGCAGACCTTAATCAAGTAACATTCCTAATTGCTTTAATGTTGAATATTGCTCAGTAAAGGAGAATGGAATTTGACCCAGTGTTTGCAATTTAACTGCTTTTGTAAAGGCAGCAGCGGAAGCTGAAAGTGCTGTTTCTGTGAACCCCACTACAGTTCGCTGTTTAAAATTTTTAAAATCTCACAATGGGGTGATACATTTTGAAACAAATTAGACTTATTTTTCAGGGCTCAGATTATAACAGTTAGATCACGACTTTGACAGCATTTTTGTAATTTTGAAATTGTGATGAGAACAGTTTTTCTTTTCTAAGGTCACATTCTCACTTGCATTATAGTTTCCAAGTTTATTTCACCCTTTACAGTAAAATGAAACAAACGATACTGAACATATGCAGAATTGTGAAACATTGTCAGGAATACAGCATTGTCAAACATGTGTACCTGAATCTCATCTCCATGTTCTCCTATAACTTCCACCAATCTTGACAGAAGGTCAGACAATGCATGTGCAGAAAGAGGTTGCTTTAACGCCCTGAATATCTGGAAAGATCGACCTGCATAATGTCTTGAAGAGCTTGCAAGAGCCGTTTGTAAAGCAACTTCACTCAGATGCTGCTCCAAATGAAAACCTAAGCAGCAAAAGAATAGTATGTTGATGTTTAAAATCTAACAAAGCAGATTTTACTGCATGAGAAAAAGTTACTTTACAGTTGAAACCTTTAGCGGACCAATTCCCTAGCATTTCAAAAAGTTTTGGCCATTTTTAAGGTATATTAATTTATGAAAGAACCACTAGAACCTTCTTTACAAATAAGTGAACAATTCTTATTACTGGACAATACAGTATATAAAATTGGTAGTAGTCTACCAGGTAAAGACAGTATACTGCATTTAACCTGATACCTTAACATTAAGAAATAAAATCTGCACTGAATTAAAAACAAAGGGCAGCATGGTCTAGTTGTAGTGAGTAGAGCTGCATGGGAACTTGTAGTTGTGTGATTTCAAAATTTCTTCCATTCCAGAACAAAACAAAACCAAAAGATTTCAAAATTTCCCATGAATTGAAATTCTGGAAAAAAAAATAATTTGGGATCAATTGAAATGTTTCATTTTGACAAAATCTAAATGATTAATTTCAATTTTTACTTTTTCACTTTATATTATATTTCATCATACAAAAAATTGGGGGGGGGGGAAGGTTGTTTTGAAAGAGAAAATTGAAACATTCCATTCCAAAAAGGTCAAAACTTTCCTTAGTGAAATGCTTTTTCTCAGGGGGGTTTTTTCTATAAATTTTTCTCAAAGGCAACATGTTTCCGCAAAAACATTTTGCTTTCAACAAATGAGCATTTCCAAACAGCTTTAGTAATGAACACATTCTAATTGTGGCCACTGACTCAGTGTGTGGCCATGGCAAATCACCTAACTTGTAAGCTCCTTGGGAAAGGAACTGTTTTTTTGTTCTGTGTTTGTATAGCACCTAGCGAAATGGGGTCCTGGTCCATGACTTGGACTCCAAGGCACTACAGTAACATAAATAACAACAACAATAATAATAATTTCAATATTTTCAGCTGTAAAATGGGAATATCAGTTCTTATCTCCTTCATAGGGTTGCTGTGAGGATTAGCTAGTTAATGTTCATACTGTGCCTGGAAGATGTAAAATTCTATATAAATATGCTATATAAATACCTTGCTAAATGCAAGTACTGTAGCCCTGATTAGGGAAAGCAGTTAAGCACATGCCTAAGTACTTTACTGAATTGGGGCCTTAGGGCCTGGTCCAAAGCTCACTGGAAATCAGGAGTCTTTCCATTAACTTCAGTGGGGTTTGGTTCAGGTTCTAATTGCACACTATGTTGCTCTCTGCTCTACTAATAACAAGTGAGTTTTCATTACTTTTCAAAATACTATTTAGTATTACTAGTTTACTATGAAATCCCATAATAAATAATTAAAAATAAACTATAATTGTCAAATTAAATGAACAAAGAACATTTTGCTTGTTGAGAAGATTGCTTAATATCTCCAGTCTATTTTACAAATAAGAGGTGGAGTTTTTCCCTTTTTTATCAAATAGAACAGTCAAAATCAACCATCAGTGATGGTTTAGAAGAATTGATTGTACTGTGAGTGCATGCTAAAACCATCTAAGATGGTATTTTTCTAGCAAGTACGTAATATGATATATGTCCTACATAGGACACCCAATGCTTCAGCATATGGATCTAATGAAAAAAAGATCACAGGATAAAAGTTTACTGTGGGCTAAATAAACTAAAGAAGAATATATACTTTTCACTGATCAAATGGAGCAATCTGTAGTAATCTCTTCAGGAATATAATAAAATGAAATGACAAGAGCATTAAAAGAATATGATCTTTAAATTCCTACAAAAGGAAACAAAGTTATTTAAAATTAATTCGAAAGTATTTATTTGCACCAAACATATTTGAATCCAATTAAAGTCACATAGTGTAATCAGATTATATGAAAAGAATAACTTGAAACAAGTTATGAAAACAAAATTGCTTTAAAACTTTTAACCCTCGCACATAAAATACTGTCAGAAAGAACAAAGAAAAACGAATCATTATGAAATTATTACTTTCACAAAACAGAGGGCACTGTTGCACAAGCAAGCTCCTGTAGCAGCCATTGAGGAGCAAAGAAACTGGCATTAAAAGGCAAGTTCTCTAAGCAAACACTAGGGACTTGTCCACTAGACGAGGGTTTTAACTACGGTACAATCATGGAAAAAAACTTTCAGTACCTGACTTGGAATCTTTAAATACAGATACAACATGTCTCAGAAAATTAGTAAGTTGATCAGCACTCTTTGTATTCTGGTTCTTGGGTGTGATATCTTCATGGCACCAGAGTGGACCAAATGCCCTTAAAGAGAAGAAAAATGTAGCAAAATGTGTAAGTATTTCTTTGAAGCAGTTGAAATAAATTTAAGTAATTTTAAAAATTATTATACTGTACATTCAAAAGGAGACAGGCAGAACAATTTGCTGGAAAACATGTGATTGAACATAAATCTATGAACAATACAACTACTACTACACTTCAACTTTACAAAGATTTCCAATTCAAAATGTAGTACTGGCATAACGTTATAAATGACTGATCATTTCAGGGCACTGCTCTGCTTTCCTTTTTCTAAATGTAAGGCCATCTTTTACACTGGGGAATTTTACAAAAAATAAAATAAAATAAAATAAAATAAAACCCCACTGGTGCTATCTACCACTATGGGAACCATAGTATAGACAATGCTCAGGTAGCTTCTGGTGTTTTTAGTACTGCTGAAAAGAGATTTTTTAAAAAAGGTTTATCCACAAGAACCTGAACTACATTAAGGCTCCTACTGGTGATAAATAGTGGGCATTTTTGGGGGTAAATTCCTTAGTGTAGAGAAGGCTTAGTGGTGTTAATCTTGATGGCTACAACTCTTGCTGAAGGCCTACTCAGCATGAGTTGTGAAACTGACAGATACAGACACAGAGATTGATGAAAGCTCGAACTCGCTATCTTGTTTTATGTTTAGCTTGTAAATTACTTGGTGAAGGGACCATCTTTTTGTTCTGACTATGTCCAGCACTTAATATGTTGGGATCCTGGTCTACGACTGGGGTCCCTATGCACTACCATAATACAAATAAATAATAAGTATCAAAATAAGGAATAATTTTCTGTTTAAAAGCACATTTACTATTGAGTACATAACTTGATTTAATCAGATGTTTGATTGGTAAAGTTCAATTTATATTACAACTTGAAGAAAATCTTATTACATGACATAATTACACAGCATTACTTAATGCATCTACTGTGTCAGGTTGAACAATGCTATGTATCAAACACAAATAAAACTAAAAATGCAGTGTAGTGGTTGCAAATAATTTGGGTAATGGGAATTTGCAAGAATTTGTAAGGCAAACCTAGGATTTCAGGCTTTTGTCCTGATGCAGACAAAATTTCCATTAAAGTCAATAGGAGTTTTGCATCAATCGGGATTTCAGGATTTTACCATTAAGCCTGGCCTACACAGAGCTTTTATACTAGTACAGCTATTTTGGTTAGGGATGTGATTTATTACCAAAATAGTTAAAGTGGTACAGTCCCGAGTGTGGTATACATGAGTAAGCTATACCTATATAAGTATGCTGTGTTATTGTAGCTATGTCGGTCCCAGGATATTAGAGAGACAAGGTGGGTGAGGTAATATCTTTTATTGGACTAACTTCTGTCAGGAGAGAAACAAGCTTTTGAGCTTACACAGATCTCTTCCTCAGGTCTCTGAAGATATTACCTCACCCACCTTGTCTCTCTAAACACCAGTATAAACACATTTACAACAGTGTAACTGTATCCACCCTAGGGACGTTGTACTGTTTTAAATATTCTGGTATGATAATAATGGTACAGCTTTTATGTGTAGACAAGGCTCTTAGGCATGGTGAGTGTTTTGCAAAAGTAGACTTCTCAAGTGTGCCTAGGACAACTATTGGGTTCAACTCTGGGCCAATCACCTTCTGTGCAAACAGGGGTATGTGTTAATGCTGCACGAACAGTGTTAACTTGGGCTGTATTCTAGCCCAGGAGGGTGTGAACAAACCCCACCCAGCTGCTCCTACAAACTTGTGCCAGGGCCATGATTAATCCCCAGGAGGAGGAGTATGTAGGGAACTGAAGGACTACCAAGTAAAAATTCATAAACAGCCTCTGACCCAGCCCTGCAATGCTCCCTCTGTAGCTCCAGTCATATCGGATCTGCATAGTGTGGATATTAAAGAATTCAAAAGATGTTGCCAACATTGTCCCTGAGGTCTTACTCCTGGCTGCAACCCCTTGGGTGTAAATTTCTTAGCAACACAAGTCCTGAATTTAATTAATTGGATGCACAGTACATGGTGTGTGGCTGAACAGGATTTTTGTTCTTATTCTTCTTGCCTATCTCCTGACTTCTCAAGGTTAAAAAAAGTCAGTGGAATTGTCAACAACTAAGCACGGAGAAGAAAAATAGGTTGAAAGAGAGAATTTGCCTGATATTGAAAAGACAACTGTCTGTGCTAGATTTGTTACTTATTCAAAATGCTAAGTGCAAATATCAAAAAGCCCCACCAGAGGACTAATACACCAAAAAGCCTTTGCTTATGCTGTAATGAATTGGATGTTTTCCTTGGTAAAATACTGGTTAACTGTGATTGGAAAGACTTTCCAAAACTATTTCCTTTTAAAAAAATCAGGTAAGATGTGAGAAAGAAACATCGTTTCCAATATAAGTCCACCAAGTAGACAGTAATATTATCAGTTTAGAAAATTAACAAAGTTAAATAAAATGAGTTTTAAGACCTAACAAAATCACGTATTACACTGGATTTTGCCAGTTTATAATGATTACATGTCACTTAAATCCTTTCTGCACTTAATACCAGCTCTTCTTTTGCTGTCAGTTAAGAACTACACTTCTGGATGGAAAAATAAAATGCAAAGTCACTCTGTAGCTGCTCTTCAACTGGCTAGACTTAGGCTTCCAGACACTTTGCCGGGACAGTGTAAAGGGGTCTTAATGTAAATGAGAATCAGGCCCTAAATTTTTCAACAGAACAAGCCTAGGATGTGCCAGCCCTATTCAGTAATTAAAGCTAGGCTCACTGTGGCCCCTCACAACTGCTGTCTCCTTTATAGCAATAAAATTGTCCTATTTCATGAGTTCTGTCATCAGCATAATATTATAGGATAGTAACCTCTCCTTATCTTGGATTACCTGGTAGTCAGAAATTCAATTAATTTGTTTGCCTTTTCATCTGTTTCAGGAGCTGTGTCCATATCCTCCACCTCTTGGGTAATCTGTGGGAGATTTCCACTGCTGCCTCCTAGACTGATACTTGAGGAGGTAGAGCTGGAGCTTAAACCAGAATCTGGCACTGGTGATGACTGGTACTCCCGTAGAAAGTCAAAACCACCTGGAAGCAGCAGAGGAGAAGATAAAGATGGAATGCACCACTTACGTCAGCATTTCAGATGAAAGAATAGGACAAACACCTCTTTTAAACAGTAAGCTGCTGAAAACTTTCACTTGGAAGCAGAAAATATAAGCAAAATGCAAAAACCTATAGCAAGAGTGAAAAACTGGTGACATTACACTTTCAAATCTTCAGAATGCAATAAAAAAATTACTAATACAAAAGTCAAAAAATTTCTGCACTATAGGTATCGTATCTGTAGAATAAATGTTTCACAGGTCACATTCAGAAGTAACATCTTTTTGTAAACTGTATTACATTTAAATAATGTTAAAATATGTCTACAATCAGGCTAAACCTAGGCAAAAGTCTAATTCATTAATCCAGGCTGGTCTGATGTTGAATAAGGTTTGCAAAAAATGTAAGATGGGGTCTTAAATTCATAAAACAGAGTGAAGTAGGTGATATTTTCTTCATTCATCC
>NW_020664492.1:7349421-7444869 GCF_002925995.2 Terrapene triunguis | reverse complement strand
TCTGTAACTGGTGCTGTCAATCCAACATCTTATACAAGGACTCAATTAACAGAAAATCTTTTTAACCCCTTCATTATCAATATTACAGACCATTCTATCCTTTACCTATGTTTCGACAGTAGATTCCCTTCACTTAAATATTTTCCTATTTCTTCCAATATGTGAAAAGGCACATGCTCAGTTTAACTGCCCAAATATCTCTAGTTTCTTTCTCAATCATATTCCTCATACACTCCTTCCCATGTGCATTCTCACATTCCAGCATGACATGATTTCTTCATATGCAAGTCACATTCACACCTCTGGCTAACACATTTAGTACTACTTCCATACACCCACACA
Source organism: Terrapene triunguis (assembly GCF_002925995.2). Lineage (NCBI taxonomy): Eukaryota > Metazoa > Chordata > Testudines > Emydidae > Terrapene > Terrapene triunguis. The sequence goes on along the minus strand of NW_020664492.1, from coordinate 7,444,527 downwards.
AGGGGGATCTATAGAGATGTAATGAAACTAAACCATAATAAAATTGAAGATTTAAAGTTAATTTAAATGTGAGTCTTTATGTAATACTGTAATATTAAGATATTACCTGACAAAAAAGGTAAAGAAATTTTGATAAATGCATTTGTAATATCAGAAATCTATTTCTGCAAATATCTACTTACATTGCTCAGTGATGGCTAGTATACACTGACTGTCTCTCAACCAAAATGAAAAGACTAGAGTCTTTCATCGTGCTGCATATTGTTTTTATTCCTATTCTCAAGTCCCTTCATTGAGTCATTGACTCAAATTAATAAATAATATATGGAGATATACCTATCTCATAGAACTGGAAGGGACCCTGAAAGGTCATTGAGTACAGCCCCTTGCCTTCACTAGCAGGACCAAGTACTGATTTTGCCCCAGATCCCTAAGTGGCCCCCTCAAGGATTGAACTCACAACCCTGGGTTTAGCAGGCCAATGCTCAAACCACTGAGCTATTCCCTTCCCCCCCATAATTGAGTTTTATTACTAATAAATTTCTAACTAAAAAGGCCCGTCTGTTTTTCAGAACTGCTACAACTATAATTCGTCAGCCGTTCAATCAGTTCACCAGTTGCTGGCTATTTGTTTTGTCCACACAAGACTGATGTTACAGAGTCTTTTTACTTTCAGCAACTTTTCACTATATTTGGGGAGTCAGCTCCCAACTGTGTGAAAAGCTGAATCCATTTTTGTTTTTAAACCTACATTTTGATGCTGCCTATAACATATTTTAAGACTGTCTTTGTAAATTGCTTGGGAATAATACAAAAGATAGATATTTTATATAATAGTCTATGAAAATCACCATATGTTGCATAGACATTCATGGTAGTCTCGACATCTAAGGGCATGGCTACACTTGCAGATGTAGAGCGCTTTGAGTTAAACCAGCTTTCGTAGAGCGCATTAAGGATAGCGCTGCAATCTGTCCACGCTGACAGCGCACTGGCGTGGCCACATTTGCGGCACTTGCAGCAGCATTGGGAGTGGTGCATTATGGGCAGCTATCCCAGCAAGTGACTGCAATGTGCTTTTAAAATGGGAGGGGTGGGGTGGAGTGTGACAGGAGTGTGTTGTGTGTATGTGGGGGGAGAGAGAGTGGGGTTTTGGGGGGCTGAGAGCATGTCAGCATGCTGTCTTGTAAGTTCAGACAGCAGGAGACCTCCCCCTCCCCCCGCCTCTCTCTCTCACACACAGCATTCCACCGTAACGGCTTGCATGCCAGCTGTCAGAAACAGAGCTTTGAAAGGGCATTTCTGCATTCCTACAGGAGTTCAAAACAATGACAAGAGTGGCCACTTGACTTAAGGGGATTATGGGATGTTTCCGGAGGCCGATCAGAGCGCAGTAATGCAACACCTCGTTCACACTGACGCCTGGGCATTGTAGTCAAGGCGCAGCAAACATTATTCCTCTCGCCGAGGTGGAGTACCAGCAGCGCTGTAGCTGTGGAGTCAAAGCGCTCTGCATGCCTTGTCAGTGTGGATGGGTAGTGAGCTAGTGCGCCCGGGGCTCCTTTATTGCGCTGTAACTTGCAAGTGTAGCCAAGCCCAGAGAGAGAGGAGAGGAAAGTGGCATGAATGGTAATTTTACCATGACATCCATTTTATTAAAGAGATTTGTATCCTTTTAAATCTGGATAGCCCTCTAATGAAACTCTGATTTCTCTTTCTGGATTTTTTCTGCATGTTGTTAGTGCTTGTGAAAGGTACCAGACTGACCGCAATGGAGCCAGAAGTACTTTTCTTGGTCCATAGACATAGGTAGATAATGGGTAGTGACACTTCCCCCATTGTTCTACAAATGTGCTATAATCTTCTAGCTCAGCCTCCATGGCTATTCAATCCTTGCTGTCTATGCTGAGACTACCAATCAGGGTGGAAATTAGTTGCAATTATGGTGGTGGGTTTTAGAATGTGGACATTGATCCACTGAGAACTGGACTGAGACCACCACTTATTATGAATTCATTCCATATGTCTAGCTATTCTAATGACCTACAGAAAGTATGTATCAACCACATGAATTGGATAATGCCTATACACTTCCTAATTACTCTAGTATGCTCAACATTTCTGCTTCTGAGAACCCTGAAATGATGAACTAATAAAGTAAAGTGCGGAAAAAAAGGCCACAAAAAATTCAGAGTATTGCAACGTATGATAAGGAATGCTGCAGCCACAACATTCCAGCTGATCAATTTTAGTTTCAAGAACTGATGTAACAAAATATGAATGACGGCCGTAAACATAGCTATGGAGGGGAAGGCAAAGAGAAAATATATTTAAAATAATGCTAACTCCACAGCTTCAGTTTGACTAATGGTATTGGAGTATACCCACGTTTTAATTCCTGTTGTATTGGTCTTACCTAAGAAAAGAGCATGAAGTAATAAAGGTAGGTGAAGGGCCCAATCTTCTCTCACACTGTGATCCACTACCATCTCAGTCATGAAAATAACAGCAATATTGCACCTAATAAATGAAATCACAAAATCCATTGAAAAACTTTTTCTGGGAGCTGGACAACAGTAATATGCTATGCAATCACATGAGAATTGGGAAGACGTGGGTTAATGCACTAGCCTTTCAGCTCTGGGGAATGAAATTCAAACCCTGACTTGGATCCCAAGTGAAACTAGTTTGATGGTCTTATCCTAGTTTCCCTTCTTGTTTCCATTACTAATCCACCATACAGTTTGGTACAGTTCATCATGATGGCCATTCAGCACTCAAAAGAGGCCCTGGACTAGAATGTAGCAGGTTTGATTCACGGGAACTGAGGCCCTGGCCCACTGGCAGAGGCAGGCAGCCTGCACACTGGCTGGCTCCACTGGTCACTGCAAATGCTTACTAGGTCCTGAGTTTCTACACCCAAACTACTATTTAAAGAAGTAGCAATACTAAAGACAACATTAATAACGATAAAAGAAGTGATAAATCATTAAGACAGTCACAGAAGTGCTATTGACCAGCTTTTGCCATAAATTATCACAGTACATGGGATGTATAGCAAGAAAAATGAATTGATACAAAGCTATACTGGAGGACTCACAAAATCCTCAGCATTTTCCCAAATTAAGCTTCCCTTTGAATGTTATTAATGTCAAAAAGATATCACAATACCTAAAGTTACTGTATTTAGCTGTTAAGCACCATTATTGAAAATAATATTATTAATGTCAATATAGATTATGTAAAAGAGGAGTTTTAGCATATGTATAGCATAATTAGAATAGCACAAAAAAGTGCTATAAATAACAGTCTGTTAGGTTTGGGGAAGACAATGTTCAGCTTCTGTGAATCAGGTATGGTTGCTTTAATCCAATTCCTATCAGTACATTTGATCTCATGCAAAATAAACAAGCTACAGTTTTAACAAGGCACTAGAATTGCAAGGCCTTTTGATTTAACACTGAAATGTTGGGAAGCAGTAAAATGTATGTGTGTGATTTTTCTTAAGTGCTGGGTAATGGAGCCATTCAATTATTGTTGACCGATTATCTAATTAGCGGAGACTTATTTCAGTATTGCTCACCTATGAAGGGGCCCCCGTGGTGTGACAGTTTCTGGGAGGTAGTCAACAAGTGGTGCCCAGCATCCTCCATTGTAAGGCATTGGCAAGGGTTGTGGCTGTTTGGTCTCCACAATATTCAACAGCCAGCTAGTATATGGAGAAACAGGATCATCTGCATGGTAAAATATTAAAACATGCTTTAGTCTGTAACAATTTAAAAACCAAATAGTTTCATTATCTAGTATCTAAAACAATGTGCATGCTAAATTCAGTTTAAAATATTTGGCAAGAGGACATGGGTTTGCAATAACAAGTGAAGCACGTTTAATTCCTCCTTCACTATGCTGAAAATGTAACACAGAGTCCAAGCAGGCAGCACTGAATTTTATAGGCTGCAGCTGAATTCCTTTTGTCATTTTTTAGTAGCTTAAGATCCAGATCACAAAACACCAAGCAATGGACTCTCTCCTAAAAAATGAGAGTAAAGTTCAGCCAACGTAACTGCCATGGCAAGGCATCTGTTGTACAGGGCCTCCTAGCAGTGACACATTCTTGTAACAACCAGCAGGTGCCCTGCTGAGTGATGCTAAGAAGAAGCCAAAAATTAAATCTGCTGAATTAAGAGGAGGAAATAAGGAATGTGAAAAACATCTTCAGTGTGATACAATTCTTACAATAGGGATAAAATATTTATTAAGCTTCTCAAATATCTATTTAGTTTAGGTTTAGTGAGAAGCTGTTGTTACATTAATAAACAAGATATTTATCTATAAATATACAGAAATATCACTTATTTGCCTTATAAAACTTGTGATCATTAATTAATGTTTGCCAAGTGCTTTGCACATGAAAAGCACTATATAGCTATGATTTATTATTATTGAATAATCTGTTTAATATACAGAACAATAACTATTCATGTTGAACCAGACAGTACAGTATGGCCAGAGCCAAATCATTGATCTATTTAACACTAAGACATACCACCAGGGCCATTGCACCATATGACTTTTTTTTTTTTTTTTTTATCAGTCAGGAATAAGGGACTGTATAAAGGACTGGCCTTTCTAAGTTGCAGTTTAGGGTTTAAATTAAATCAGAGTATCAGCCTCTTCACAGTCCATTGCAAAAACGAATTCATACTACCAGACTTCCCAAACACCTAACATAATTTAGTAAATAACTGAAATACCAGGTGTTTCTTGATACTCTTTACTAAATAAATACCAAGGGCCAATTTATGGTCAGTTCAGAGTAGGTGTGAGGGGGTGACAGAAACAGCGAGCCCTTTCTACTTCTCGCCCAACACAAGCGTGGAGCCATAATTAAGTTGCAGGTAGTGGGGAATCGAAGGGACGGGATATGATTTGCTGACATGACATGTTTTGGTGGGTCCCTGGACCTGCTCCCCATCTCCAGGTACTGAGGGAGAGTGCTGGTTACTTTTGTTATATTGATGTGGCAAGTCCTGATGCTCGGTGTGTTCCCCAGAGTGCACCTAGAACTGTTATAATTTTCAAAGTGAAAATGCCTCCAGCCAGGCACTGCTGCTTACATGGTATCTCACTTCCCCCATTCCAATGAAGCTCTGCCTGTGCAAAGGCTCTACTGCAGGGTCTCAAACTCAAATGACCAGGAGGGCCGCATGAGGACTAGTGCATTGGCCCGAGGGCCGCATCACTGACACCCACCCCTTGCTGCCCCCGGCCCCGCCCCCACTCCACCCCTTCCATGAGGCCCCGTTCCTGCCCCGCCTCTTCCTGCCCCTTCCCTGCCCCCATTCCAACCCCTTCCCTGAAGTCCTCACCCCAACTCTGCCACCTCCCTGCCCCCAGGGGGTGCAGGAGGGGTGCGGGGTGTGATGGGGGCTCAGGGCAGGGAGGTGAGGTGCAGGTGGTGTGCAGAGTACGGCAGGGGGCTCAGGGCAGGGAATTGGGGTGTGGGATGCAGGAGGGGTGAGGGGTGCGGCAGGGGGTCGGGTTGCAGGGTGCGGCAGGGGGCTCAGGGCAGGGAGTTGGGGTTCAGGAGGGATGAGGGGTGCAGCAGGTGGTTGGGGTGCAGGGTGTGGCAGGGGGCTCAGGGCAGAGAGTTGGGGTGTGGGAGGGTGTGGGATGTGGCAGGGGGCTCCGGACAGGGGGGCGGGCTCCGGCACGGCGCTGCTTACCTAGAGCGGCTCCGGGGTGGCAGCACTGCGCACCGTGGCCAGGGAAGGCTCCCTTCCTGCCTGCCCTGGCCCCTGGCCCCGCTCCGCGAGCTGCGGGGGGCAGTGCCTGGAAGCGAGAGCACGGAGCCCTCTACTCTCCCTCCCCCCCGCCCAGGGCTGCAGGGACATAGTTCCAGCCGCTTCAGGGAGCGGTGCGGGGCTCGCGGCGCCACGGGGTAGGCAGAGGGGCGGGGGGGGGGGGCGCGGGCATGGGGAGCTTGGCAGGCCGCACGAAAGAACCTCGTGTGTTTGAGACCCCTGCTCTACTGAGTCCTGAGCTAACAAAAGGAATTATCTATAACATCAGTTTAAAGGTAACAAGGTGACACAGATAAGCCACTGGAATGATAGCTTCCTATGCTGTGACTAGACTATACAGACAGCTTTATCAGGTGTTCTCTTCAAGTCACAAGAAACATTTCCTTTCCCACCAATACACCCAATAAATTGCATAAAATGGAATGTCAGCACTTACTTTTATCATCATCATAAGATCCTCCAGAGCTATTACTGTACCTTGATTCTAGTCGAGTATGTGCTCTGATTACATTACTGAACCTTGAAATACAAGAAAAATCTTCATTAAATACTTTATTTAGACAAAGCAAACCACTGTAGTAAATGCTTACTCTGACCAACTTTGCACGGACCACCTTAAGCATGGCATTTCCTACTTTTCAAGTACTTGACTTTACAACCTAAATAACATTCTTTTAGTTTAGTGTTTTTGTATGCATACAAATAAGGGTAACTGGCATATTATTGTGGCATTCTTTAAAAATACCCTGAAAAGTGTACTAAAAGATATATTTTGAGGGGAAAACATATATGAAGAAATGCACAATGTCAAATTCTATCCTCATCTGAACGGCATAATTTCAAGAGGGCTGCCTGGATGATGAAAGAATATAGCTAGACAGACTGCAAATAAGAGAAAGCGGTCACTTTGAAAACCATGTAACAAATGCCGACAATACAAACACATAACTGTCACAATATAACATGATAATGTCAAAATGCATTGATATCAAAACAATACAGTATTGTGATTTCAGAGAAAGAAATCACATCACAAGACAAGACACAATGCAACATCATCACCTTGAAAAGCTATGGTGCAGCATGATGACATTGTGCCAGACCAAAAAATTTTCTAGACAAGTAAATGGCATTTCACACATTACTCAGGGCTTCCTTTTATGTGATATTGTGTCTTCAACACAAAAACTACAATATTTTCTACTTAGATTCATTATATGTTATTCCAAAACAGGCCTGTGATTATGAGAGCAGATGGCAAATCTTCTATTACTTACTGTATAAATTCTTTATCATAATCATATTTAAAGAACAATGACTGTTGGAGACAAAGTTATCCACAACATCTGCTCTGGTCACCTTATTATTTAAAAAAAAAATGACCACAAAGAGAACACTAAGAACAATTCTACATCTGTGTATTTAAATACAGCAGTGGCTCTCAACCTTTCCAGACTACTGTATCCCTTTCAGGAGTCTGATTTGTCTTGCATACCCCCAAGTTTTACCTCACATAAAAACTATTTGCTTACAAAATCAGACATGAGAATACAAAAGTATCACAGCACACTATTACTGAAAAATTGGTTAGGCCATATGTAAATTAATTTTGTGAGACAGGAAACTGTGAAATTGCTGGCAAGTTACAACTGGGTCACATAATGAAAAATGTTGTATCAGTTGTTCGCTCTGCCATTAAAAAAAACCCCAATTAATACAATATACCTATAAACAATTTTTGTAGGGAAAAATAAGAAGGCTACTCAAAGGCAAAGACATTTATTTTCTTGTTGCTCACACACGGCATCTTTCAGCTCCCTATTCTGAGACCCCTATCGGCTTTGGCACACACTCTGTTATATGAAGTTTTTATACCATGCTCCACAGCATGACATCTGAATGCCTAACCAAGCTTACTCTATAGAGAAAGTAAGAGATTGAGCTGAGAAAATGGCAACCTCTTATATTTATAAGATCTAACAAATAGATAGTTCAAAGTGGTTATAAACAGGGGAACTACAGGAGAAGATCTCTGAGCTGATTGTTCTTGCTCATTTGAGCCCTGATCCACTGGAGGATGGCTCAGACCCTTGACTTTGAAATGATGCTAGTGGACATCAAGAACCATAAACTAACTCAACATTAATGGGGACCTTCACTGACGTTATTGCAGCTCATATGTATTTCCCATCTAAAGAGAAAAGGGATTTAGTAAGGAAAAGAAAATAGACTTTTCTGTGGTACAGAATATGGTGTACCCCTTTAACTTGTGACTCTACCGTTTTGTAATCTTCTTATATGTAGAATCATAGGGTTAGAAGGGACTGCAAAGGTCATCTAGTCTAGCCCCCTGCCAAGATGGAAGATTTGTTGTGTGTAAACCACCTAAGACAGATGGCTATCCAGCCTCCTTTTGAAAACCTCCAGCGAAGGAGCTTCTACAACCTCCCTAGGCAGTTCGTTCCATTGTCCTACTTTTCTGACAGGTAGGAAGTTTTTCCTGAGATTTAATCTAAATCTGCTATGCTGTAGTTTGAACCTATTGTCTCTTATCCTGCCCTCTATGGCAAGAGACAACAACTTTTCTCCATCTTTTTTTATGGCAGCTATCATATCCCCCCCTCAACCTCCTCTTTTCCAAACTAATCGTACCCAGTTCCTTCAGCCTTTGCTTGTATAGCTTGCATTCCATCCCTGTGATCATCTTTGTTGCTCACCTCTGAGTCCTTTCCAGTTTCTCTACATCCTTTCTATACATTGGTGACCAAAACTGGACACAGTATTCCAGCTGAGGCCTAACCAGTGCCGAGTAGAGCGGTACTATCACCTCTCGTGACTTGCATGCTACGCCTGTTAATACAACCTAAAATTGCATTTGCTTTTTATGCAACAACTTTGCAATGTTGACTCATGTTGAAGCTGTGATCTACAACAACTCCCAAATCCTTCTCAGCAGTGCTGCTGACAAGCCAGTTATCCCACATTCTGTATTTGTGCATTTGGTTTTTCTTCCCTAAGTGTAGCACCTTACATTTGTCTTTGTTGAATTTCATTTTGTTGTCCATAGCCCAGTTCTCCAGTGTATCAAGATTATACACATACAATAAGAAATGAAAGATGCAGAAGGCTGGAAATATATTAATTGACTCAGGATTGCTAGGCAGAATATTTTTCAGATGTAGAAAATGGTCCTTCCAATATCTGCCATCTCATCCTAAAAAGGAAGAGTGACACTGACCTTCTCTGCACAGTCAGGAACACTGGTCTGCACACAGATTTTCGTCCTCTTTTCATGGACTAAAAGAGTATGGGATCAAACCCAATATTTTAAAAAGATTTTAAAATTCTTTTTTTCAGTAAATTCCCCCACTTCTCTTTCTCTTGTCCAGTTGGTTCCTACAACATGAGCTATGTAGCACAAATTGCTCAATTTAGGTGTCACACATACCTAAGCTGTACCTACAATATTAGGCTTATGTTACTAATCAACTGTTTGAAACAGGAGGTTCTGCAGCCTGCTTTCCTGAATGACTATTTAAAAACATTCCTCCTGGGATAAAAACAATGCTTATGATCAGAAAGATCATCAGCCAGTCTAGATCAGTGTGGCTCCACTGAAGTCAATGAAGCTTGGTTGATTGACATGAGCTGAAGTCAACCTGGCCCTTAAAATATTTTTTAAAATGCGCTCATTTTGGAGAAAGAGATTACAAACCTTTCATCAGTTTCCTTCACCATCCTGCTCTCCTCTATATCAGGAAAACTGTCTTGGCCAGCTACAACAGTATTACTGCTAGAGGTAGTTCCTGTATGCGAGATGACAACAAGCACACCCATTAAATAACGTACAGTCTTTTCAAGAGCTTCTTTTCTTTCATACTAAAATAACAATAAAAATTTTTACCTTTAGATTTATGTCAAAGGCCACAGTAAAATTGGTCATTATGCATATACTACACACACATTCATATCCATGCAACACGTACATGTGTTTTAGGGTCTTGTTTCACATCCTAAAAAAAGTGAGTTCTCAGAGTCTTGCATGTCCTGTAAATTTGTGTTCACTGTTAATTACCGGTTTAAAAAGAAGCAGTCAGGGTTTGGTACAGTTCATCAATTATCTGAATTGGTTCTTCTATCATTAATATTACAGAACAGTGTGCCACCAGCAATCCCATGATCACAGCAGGTATTCCCCAGCGCCCCAGTTTATTGACAAGCTAGCACCTTAACTGTGTTGCAGTCCTAGTTTTGAAAGTCTAATGCAACTTTCAGAACATGGTGGTCAAAGAGAACATGACACTATGACATACACCAGATCTCAAGCTCAGTCTCACCAACATCCTGCTGAGCTCTAGAGAAGCAGTATAGTAGGCTGCATGAGAGAGAACAACTACATGAATCTGTCATTCAGTGCATGGGATTTGCAGAGCATGCAGCCATGCTAGTAGGTGCTGTGACTTATAGGTGTCATTATTATTTATTTGTATTACTGAACGGAACTGAACAAAGAGACTGAGACTAAAAAAAAAGGTATAAAGTCATAGCTGAAATAATAACGCTTAGCCCATACCAGAAGCAACAGCTGAGGGTTTGTTGCTGGCAGTAAAGCGGTAAAAAGGTGGATTATCACAATGCTGAACAATCGGGTTTACTGGATCGGTCTGCTGCAGTTCAAAAAGCAGCTCTTCCATTGTTTGAATAGTGTTATTCCGACACAAATATATGGCAACCTTTTTGATCTGAAGGAGAAAAAAGACATTTATTAGTCTCCACACAAAATAGATAAAAAACTAGAATGATTCACACAATAAAAACATATTACTTCGCAATAACTAAAAGGCTAAAATGCATATATTACTGTTGAAAAAAACACCAGAACAATGTAACTGAATTAACCGTACTCATATTAATACGAATACAACTCCCTTTTGATTTCAACATACTTTCTCTTAAAAACAAATCTCTGATCTGGTTGCTCAAAATTATTTGGTTATTATTCTCCATAAGCCAACATTTTTAATATACAGAATGTAATTAAAAACTCTGAAACTAGCATTACTAGCATTACTTGTGAATCATATTCAGGGGGGTTAATCTTTTGATTACATGAATACCCTCCAAGGTAAAGCTTGCCATACTTCATAGGGCCAAAGTTCCAAAATGAAAAGCAGGGGTCCATGCGTAATTTCATGCATACATTTATGCATGCAATTGTATGTGAAAGTCAGGTAATTGCACACACAAATGGTAGATAAGGATCCAGCTAGCCATTTACACATGTAATGACAGTCAAAGTTATTTTCAGAAGTCTTGAAAATACATATCTACATAGGTAAACAAGCAATCACAGTAAAGTCAATAATGTGTACCATACTGAGACTACTCCTATTGAAGTGAATGGCAAAATTCTCATATTTGTTATTTTCTATTTATTTTTGTCTCTTTTTTAACCTTAGAGAAAATGTACACATTTAAAGACTATGCTAAAGTAACTGAAAAAATGTGCTTGTTGTACTTCACTGTGAGATATTGTAGGAGTTTCTAAAAAGCATATGCTCTTCACTAATCATTTGTACTATGATTAGAGATGGGCAACACCTTACCTATAAACCTTGCACAGCACCCTCTAAAGCCAGGGGAGCAGAGCAGTTCATGTGGATGCACTAAGAAAACAACACTTAAAAGAAAAAGAAATAAAAAAAGACCAGCCAGACACCTTTAAGCAATCTTTGCCTCTTTAAAAAAGCCAGCCAATAAAGTGTTAGAGGCATAAATTATAAATAAATAAATTAATGGAGATATCCTATCTCATAGAACTGGAAGGAACCTTGAAAGGTCATTGAGTCCAGCCCCCTGCCTTCACTAGCAGGACCAAGTACTGATTTTGCCCCAGATCCCTAAGTGGCCCCCTCAAGGACTGAACTCACAACCCTGGGTTTAGCATGCCAATGCGCAAACCACTGAACTATCCCCGCCCATGCATTGCTTTGTGCCCATTGAGCCAGAACATATGGCTGAAGGCAGGAAGCAGCTGGTGAGGACCAGAGGCACACTGATTCCAAAACAGAGAAAGGTAAAGACAAATAGTTAATCTTGCAGCAATATGGCCTTTTGGATTCTGCAAGCCAGAATGCTGTAGATAATTTGTTGGTATTATCTTTAGTTGCTAATTATTTTGCTCTCTGCCATAGACAATGCATAGGAAGGGCATGTGGGGTCAAGTGCCCCCGCCCACAGATTTCTGCTTGGCCTACCAGGGCGGGAGGGTGGAGGGGAGGGAGAGGGGCTCTGTCCTTCTCCCACTGCGCCTGTCCCCTGGCACATTCGGCCTCTGTCCCTGGCAGCCGGGCCTAGGCAGGGAGCGGAGGGGGGGTGGACCAGAGATTTCTCACGCCTGCCACTCTGGGTCGCTGCTGTGTGCAGTGTGGTGGCTGCTTGAGAGACAGCCTGGCTGGGGAAGTGGCGGTGGCAGCAGGAGGTCGCCCCCAGCTTGAGCCCGGCGGCTGGGGACAGGGGCTGAGTGACCTGCAGTCCCCTTCCCCCCGGCACATTTCCAGCTCACTTGGCTCCTGTCCCTGGCGGCTGGGCCTGGGTGTGGGGCAGCCCACCGCCACCATCTCCACAACCAGGCTCTCTCAGGCAGCTGCCTGGAGTGGCCAGTTTCAGCTCCGTGAGAAGCAGCTCCGTACCGCTCCTCGCCAGGCTGCCAGGGAGAGCAGAGCTCAATGTGCCAGGATGGGGGGAGGGGGAGGTGCAGCAGGAGAAGGACAGAGCACCCAACCCCCTGCAGGTAACTCTGGTGGGGAAGGGAGAGCACTGGGCACAGGGCAGGGCACAGGGCGGGGAGAGTCACTGGGCAGAGGAGACACATGGGGTGGTCATGTGTCCTTTCCTTTAGATTGTGCCCCCCCCCCCCACCAGTATGGGGAGGCACGACTCATCTATGCTCGCTGAAGTAAATATATTGTGTTCTCCTTGTTTCTAACTAGGATGGGGTGAGTGGTATACTATTGCCATTTCATGTCTAATTTGGATACAACAAATCTGAGTAGCTACAGGTTTTAACAAGCAATTGTCCTCCAGGGGTTTACTTCTCCTCCTTGGCTGCCACCATCCTTACTGTCTCTCTCTTTAGCAGCAAACTCACTCACCCAAATCTAGAATGCTGCTTTAGGAGCATTTAACTTTTTTTTTTTTTAAACATTAAAAATGTTCAGCTCTCGGACCACATGTAGAAGAACAGGAGGAATGCTGATATCCCTATTTCTACGACCTGCTCCACATGTGCTAGTCTGGGGGGCTAGGGGCACTGCAGGTGCTTGGGGGGGGGGCGTCCAAGGACCCGCGCTGGTGCTTGGGGAGGCGGGCAGCAGCATGTGGCCTGGGATCCCCACTATTGCTGGGAAGGGAGGGGGTTTGGCGGGGCTGGCAGGCTCCCTACTTGGCTCCGCACGACTCCCCAGAAGCGGTGACATGTCCGTCTGCTCCTAGGCGCGCTATCCCCGTCCTGAGCGCTGACTCCACAGCTCCCATTGGCTGGGAACTGCGACCAAAAGAAGCTGTGGGGGCAGTGCCTGCGGGTGGAGGCAGCGCACAGAGCTGCCTGGCCAAGCCTCCACCTAGGAGCTGAGGGACATGTTGCTGATTCCGGGGAGCCCCCCGAGGTAAGCGCCACTCGAGCCCTCTCCCTCTCCCATGCCCCAACCACCTGCCCCAGCCCTGAGCCCCCTCACACACCCAAACTCCTGCTGCTAGGAGGAGGGGGCATGGTGGCCTGAGACTGCCCCAGTAGCAGCCAGTACAGCTGGCCCAGGGGCTGCCCGAGCTGCTCAGGCGGCCCCCGGGCCAGCCACACCAGCTGCTGCAGAAGTCCTGGAGGTCCCGGAAAATCACGGCGTCTGTGACTTCTGCGATAGAGTCGCAGCCTTAATCATAAGGCTCCTATCATGGCAAAGTTGAGGAACAGACACAAAGATGCCTTTGTTCTTTTAACTTTATGTTGCAAAAAGCAGCATTGGTGGAAGAACTATATTCCATTTTTTTGTGAAGAAGCAATAAATAGTGTTTGAATATATTACATTACTTCCCTTTTCTAAATGTTCATGGCTACTGCTGAAGTTTTGTGGGGGGTTTGTTTTGCATCTCCACATAAGAGTATATTCTCTAAACTGCCTATTTTTATAATCATTTTTAATTTTATGACTGCATTTTTTTTATCAGATTTTTCTTAAACAGGCCTTACATGTTTCTCCCATTGTTATATATGAACAAACAATACCTACATTTCATTGCATACAGGCATTGCTGTTTTAGTACAAACTCTGAATGTATACATCTGTGTCTATTACTCCTGGGGGAATTCTGCACCACTGCGTGATGCAGAATTTGCGCAGGATTAATGTTCTGCACATTTTTTCCCCTGCAGATTTGGTGCTGCAGAGCTGCTGGCCACCACAGGGGCTGCTGGAACCAGCAGAGTTAGGCTCCCCAGCTCACAAATAGAGGACACTGCTGATTGGAAGGGGACGGGGAGAGGGAGCTGGAGGGTTCCTGACAGCTGCGGTTCCCAGCACGTCCTGAAGGAAGGAGGCTGTGTGAAGGAAACTCCATACAAGCCCCGACTGACCAGCATCAGGCTGTTTCTTCCTCTGGATTCCTGGGCTCTGGAGGGAGGGTGTTTGGCCCAGCGGCTGGACTCTGGAGGGCAGGGGATGTGGGTGTCTGGGCTGGGGAGCCCCGCACAGTCCCCTCCAGCCCCTCTCAGTACACACACACTGCTCCACCACCCTTCAACTGTATTCCTCCCTCCAGTTCCCTCTATGCCTTCCCCTCCTCTTGGCAGTGTCATTTGTTTGGGAAACTCTATATGGTAACCCTATGGGGGCAGGGCAAAAAAATGAGAATCGACCAAAAGACCAGAGGGACAGAGTTTTCCCCGATGTGCCTAGCTGGCATGTGTGACACACCCAGACTGAGGCACCCAACAAAAGCATAACAGAGAAACAGGAACTGGGTTGTCATAGAGGTTTTTTTAACTCTCTACTCCTGGGGGAATCTTTTTTGTTGTCTGTATTGCTACAGACATGCTTGCTGACAGGTATTTTGAAATAAATTACCAAAATAACTGAAACTGGAGTGATTATATTGTGTTATTTTGACAAATAAAATATGCAGAATTTTGCAAAATTATAAAATATTGTGTGCACTTTTAAAAAATTTTTTGGCACGCCATTTTAAATTTTTTGGGGCAGAATTCCCCCAGGAGTAGTATATGTATATTTCTCTATGAGCGTATAATCTCTGAGAGAGTGTGTGGGGATATATGCCTCCTCTGGATTTCTTGGCTATGAGATACAAATAAAGCATAAACAAAAACAGTGAATTACTTAATGGTAATAACTTGCCATCTCTGACCTCTGTAAATAAGCTATTTGAGCTAAAGGAAAAAGTCAGTTCCAGAAAACAAAGCATGACAGAGGTTACTAGATGGGGGCTTTAATTACTTTCTCTTGAAGCTGTATGTAAAGCAACAGGTATCCTATGCACTTTGGATACAAATTCAAACTAAAGCATATCTTTTCTTGGGCTGACAAAACCTAAAACACACCTGTGCTTTTGACCATCTTTAGCAGCATTATGTAGACACACACTGGAGAAGCACAAAAAGCATTTCAATAGCTCAGGTAGCAAAGAATGTTTTTTGAAATGGCTAGCACTGCCTTAATAAAATCAACCAGATTACTGTAACAGTCCTGCCTCTAGTCTACCCTCAGTTCCCAGCATTTTCTCTCATAGAACCATAGGGTTAGAAGGGGTCACAGGGGTCATCTAGTCTAAGCCCCTGCCAAGATGCAGGATTTGTCATGTCTAAATTATCAAAGAGATGTCTATCCAGCCTCCTCTTGAAAACCTCCAGTGAAGGAGATTCCACAACTCCTGTCAACTCAACTGACCTTGATGCTCCTTTTGGGCCTGATTCAAAGCCTATTAAAGTCAATAAAAAAACTCTCACTGACTTCAATGTGTTTTGGACCGGGCCCTTTGTCTCCTTCTCTCATAAGCTTTGCACCTTTTCCCATACCAACCTTTTAAACCTGAAATATTTTTCCTGACCAGGAGCACCACATTATCCTCCTTCAATTTTTTCTTCTTTGGATTAGCTTTCTTGCACTAACAACCATCCAGCTTTCATTGCACAAAGAGTCCACAATTTTAATATATTAAATTAAAAAATAAAAGGGAACCAAAAAGATGTGTATGTAATAATGAGGACATCTTGTGATCCTCTATTGTCTTCCCACAAACTCTCCCCCATCCTTTGTTTTCCTTACTCTGTTATGGGTGGTAAACTCCTCAGGGCACACCTCTCATTTTAAACTGTTTATAAAGAACCATGCACACCTGTGATGCTATTTAACTAACGTAATCATTGTAATGATAGATTCTGATTTTCTTAGTATGGGAACTACTAGGGACAGTCAAATAAGAAACTGTAATTCTGCTGAAAAAAGTAAAAAGCACTAAATTTTGATTCAGTTTCTCCCAACCACTGAAGAGCCAGACAGAAGTGGAGCTATATTACTTCACTCAGAAAAAAACCTGTTTTATTCTAACGGCAGCAACAGCAGCAATATATTGTACAACTTGACTCACATACAAGAAGGAACAGTTATGTAACCAATGACAGCTATGTGGGGAACAAAAAGGAATAAGCTGACATGCTAAACTTTACAATTTCCACTAGTGTTTAAATTGACATCCTGAATTGCACCATAGATGACTGATATAAGGTTCTGACTCAGCAAAGCCCTTAAGCACATGCTTAAGTTCAATTGACTAAAAGGAATCTTTAACACTTTCTTAAGTGCTATGCAATGGGATTTTTGAAAATGCTTAAAAGGAATTAGGCACCCAACTCCCATTGACATACACCTTTCAAAATCCTAGCCTTGTTAAAGAAGGATGGACTTCAGCATATGTTTAAAGATAAACACATGCTTGGTGCTTTCCTGAATTGGAGCTAAATCCTTAAAACGCAAAAACACTAATACTGGAGATAGCATGAATATATTATCCTGTTCCTTGTATAACTTTTCATTGTTTTAAACCCTTACAAAATTTAGCATACAGGTTGTCTAAACTAGCTGCCTGCTGGGGAAAGTTCAAGGCATTTAATATTTTTAACGTAGTTAATTTTTCATGCAAGTTATTTAAACTTGGAAGAGTTCCTTTCTATCATGTTCATAACATTTTGTATGTATAAAATGAATATCTGTTGTGTAACTTCGATACTGAAAAATGGTTCTGATGTTTGTTCACAATGATTTCAGCAATTAGTGGCTAGCCACTGTTACTGTTGCACTATTCCCTGGCGCTGACAAAGCTGAACTTAGACAAAACTGCTGTTTTTACTGGTGGCGCTTACCCCTGCTTGAAACCAAGTAAGCTCCACTGGTGCAAAGAGAGGCTCTGATGGCACATTTTATCTGTTTGCCTTCAACAACTGGGCTCGTTTACTTTTCCCAACTGACCTAATTTCAGAAGAAATTCATTTTCTACAAATGCTGTTTTCTTCCTTAAAAATACAATGCAACCAACAGCAAATAAAACAAAACACAAACACTTACATAAGGTAAAAGGATGGTATCACTGCTAACCCCACACAAGCTAATTAGAAATTGCAGTGTTATTCTAAGGTTGTTGCTCCATTTCTCATTGTTGGCCAAGGCATTCCAGACATTTTCCATCTCTAGCCCAGGAACTTCATCTCCATACTGTAAAGAGGCACAGAGATGGAATTTTTGAAAAGGTGCACTAAACATATAATTAATTTAGACATTTAGAAGAGAAACTAAAGGTACGTTATTTTACAACATCAGCTCATGCAAAATCAATAGCAAAACACAGTAACAAGATGTAGAGTACAATTTTCAAAAGCAACTAAGAGATTCAGGAGCCTACAAACCAGTCAGAAGTGAAATGGCATTTCAATGGGACTTGGGCTCCTAAGTCACTTAGAAACTTGTACAATTTTTTACTCGGAATGAAATTCACATTTAGACAGAGAAACATGAGCATTTGTGCTCATGCAAAATGTCAAATATCAACGGGAAGAATTCTAGACACACTTTTGTTTTTGAGTTTGCACTATGCAACTCAATTATTTTTGAATTTTTTAAAGTATCATAGCCTGAATATTTCAGAAAACAGTTTTGCTTTACCTTAGCTGTCATATACATGAGATTATTAAGCACCAACGATGTGGCCTCCGGAGAGCCCCATCCATTTCCTTTCAGTCCATATGTGACAGCTATTTCCCCTTCCTTGTCCTTTATTTCATCCTCTGGGGTGCTAGGGCTTGAACCTGGGAGAAGAAGTCTGCTGTCTACAAGTTCGATGTTATGAAGCCATGGTAGCAGATAGGTAAGCATGATCTGTCTCCCATTTGGATGGGTTGTTGGGAATCGTTGACTTACCTCTAAAATAGTAAGCATTAAAAAGCATCATTAGTCTATAAAGATAAGTAGAAGTATACTGAAAAAATTACACGCTTAGCAAGTCTGATTGTTTCTGTTTTGCCACCCAATGACCTTAATCTTGCAAGCTAAGGGAATATTATCAAAGCACAAAAGCAAATATTTAAGTATTGGCAGGAGGAACATACATTAATTTGATGTAAGCTACTAGTAAGCAATGTGTCAGAGGTCTTAAGTGCAAAATAACTGAGGTAAGAATTTTGAATTTAGAAATATAAATTAAGAAGCGTGTTCAAGACATGCCCTATTATAGATTGCTGTGTACCGACACACTCAGCTAAATGTTTGCGAATACAAAAAAATAGGGCAGATTTGACTAAATTATTCTAGAATTTTAAAAGCTTTTGGAGAATTATGGAAAATTTTCAGTAGTGTTCTGTAAATATTTATAGTATTCTGATATCTGGTTATAACTGTTGCATAAGCATCCACATTTCCTAACTGTGGCCTAAATCTCAAGGCATTTACATACATTGACTGTATAAAAACACATGTGGTTATCACTAAGCATTATTCATATCAATGATATTATTTCTATAGTAACTAGTGTATTTCAAAAAGAAAACTAGAAGAAGACAACAACAACAAAGACAAGGCCTAAACAAAATACATAATAGAAAAAAATACATGTCCTCAGAATACAATATAAATAGGGCCCTACCAAATTCACGGTCCATTTTGGTCAATTGCATGGTCATAGGATTTTTAAAATAATAAATGTCATGATTTCAGCTATTTAAATCTGAAATTTCAGCGTTGTAATTGTAGGGGTCCTGACACAAAAAGGAGTTGGGGGAGGGGGGTTTGCAAGGTTATGGTGCGGGGGGGTTGCGGTACTGCTATCCATACTTCTGAACTGCTGCTGGCAGTGGTGCTGCCTTCAGAGCTGGGCAGATGGAGAGCGGCGGCTGCTGGCCGTAAGCCTAGCTCTGAAGGCAGAGCTGCTGCCAGCAGCAGCGCAGAAGGATGGCATGGTATGGTATTGCCAGCCTTACTTCTGTGGTGCTGCTGGTGAGGCGCTGCCTTCAGAGCTGGGTGCCCGGCCAACAGCCGTTGTTCTCTGGCTGCCCAGCTCTGAAGGCAGCGCAAAAGTAAGGGTGGCAATACTGCAACCCCCATAAAATAGCCTTGTGACCCCCCTGCAACTTCATTTTGGGTCAGGACCCCCCCAATTTCAGAAATGCTGGTCTCCCCCGTGAAGTCTGTATAGTATAGGGTAAAAGCACACAACGGACCAGATTTTACGGTCTATGATACGTTTTTCATGGCCGTGAATTTGGTAGGGCCCTAAATATAAAGTTTTAATTCCTTATCTGTGAAGACCTATTTAATTCACAAATGACTCTGAGTATTGTGGACATACTTTTTATGAAATAGTATTAGTGTTCTATAAAGTATGTGTGAGTGCATATTATAGACAAATAAACAATACACATAAACACAAAATGTATGCCATTAAAAAGTCATAATTTATTAATAAGGAAATATGACCCTGTGGTTAAGGCACTGGACTGAGGGGATTCAGGAGTCATGCCATAGATTTCCTGTGTGACCTCAGGTAAGCCACTTACTTTCTCTGTGCCACAATTCTCTACCTAAAAAATGAGAAAATAATACTTGTTTCTCCCACCACAGTCCATCTTGTCTTGTAAACTCTTATGAGGAGGGATTGCCTCTTGCAATGTGTCTGTACAGGGTGTAGGTCTGAACAAAGGGGCCCCGATCTCAACTGGGGACTCTAAGCATCACAAGAATGACTCCATTAATGACTGCTTCTTGAAGCAGCTAGCCCTGGAACTCACAAGGGGAGGCAATTCTTGATTTAGTCCTAAGTGGCGTACAGGATTTGGTCCAAGAAGTGAAAATAGCTGAACTGCTTGCTCATAGCGACCATAATGTAATTAAATTTAACATCCTTGTGGGGAGGGAAATACCAAAGGAACCCATCACAGTAGCATTTAACTTCAGAAAAGGGAACTACACAAAAATGAAGAGGCTGGTTAAATGAAAATTAAAAGGAACAGTCACAAGAGTGAAATGCCTGCAAGCTGCATGGAAACTTTTAAAGAACACCATAACAAGGCTCAAACTGTATATATACCCCAAATAAAAAAACCCAAATGAGTAAGAGGACCAAAAAAATGCCACCATGGTTAAACAACAGAGTAAAAGAGGCAGCTAGAGACAAAAAGACATCCCTTAGAAATTGAAAGTCAAATCCTACTGAGGAAAATCAAAAAGGAACATAAACTCTGGCAAGTCAAGTCAATTAGGCAAGCCAAAAGAGAATCAGAAGAGAAACTAGCAAAAGACACAAAAAATAAGAGCAACATTTTTTTAAGTATATGAGAAGCAGGAAGCCTGCCAAACAATGAGTGGGGCCACTAGACGATTGAGGTGCTAAAAGATAACTCAAGGAAGACCAGGCCAATGCAGAGAAGCTCAATGAATTCTTTGCATCAGTCTTCGCTGCAGAGGATGTGAGGGAGATTCCCACACCTGAACCATTCTTTCTAGGTGACAAATCTGAGGAACTGTCCGAGACTGAAGTGTCAGCAGGATCAGATGGTATTTAACCAAGAATTCTTAAGGAACTCACATATGAAATTGCAGAACTACTAATTATGGTATGTAATCTATTGCTTAAATCAGCCTCTCCACCAGGGTGCGCGCGTGTGTGTGTTTGGAAGTTAAAGCTGGACTGGTGTAGACTAGAAATAAGGTGCAGATTTTTAAGTGAGGGAATTAACCAGTGAGGGAACAGCCCAGGATTGTAAAATCACCACAGTCAATGACGTTGGAACAGTTTTTATAGTGGGGATGCTGAAAGCCATTGAACAAAACTGCAAACCTTGTATATGATGGAAGCCACTTCAAACCAGGGGATGCTGCCGTATCCCCAGCACTCCTAGTACCAGCACCCCTGACCATAGCCCCTTCCCAGTCCACCCCCAAAGACTGCATACCCTGAGTTTTTAAATATTAACCACTGTACTTTGCGTATATCTGCAGGCAATTGTGTATCTAATTACAAAGCATTTTGCTTAATTTTACTACAATAGAATTGGAATATCAGAAATATCAATAGAACAGAAATATCAATCTAATTGTTATTCACAACTTGAAATACACTAACAGGCCACCATTTGTACACTACATAAAAAACAGATATTGAAAACATTAAAAAAAAATATCAATAGACAGGTACCTGAAAAAAGTGGAAGGGTGAGCTCAGGATACATCCTTGCTAGCTCATATGAAAGAAGTGCCAATGATACACTGTAAAGAGGTGGTAATGGGCCATGTGTACCATACAGGATACTGCCAGGTCTTTGCTCAGCAACTTTCTTTGAATAAACAAAAAGCTTTGCCTCAAGAATCTATGGAAGAGAAGAAAGTGGGCAATGAAGTGACAGGATTTCATTAGTGCACAAAACTTTCACATTTCAACTTTAAACAGATTAAGAAATCACATAAAGGTCTACATGTTTCACAGTAAAATTTCCAA
The DNA here is from genome assembly GCF_002925995.2 of Terrapene triunguis. NCBI lineage: Eukaryota > Metazoa > Chordata > Testudines > Emydidae > Terrapene > Terrapene triunguis. Next base: position 7,422,676 of record NW_020664492.1, on the reverse strand, counting down.
GTTGCAGAAATATTATAAATAATCATTTGCATAATTTTTTATACAAGTAATCACTGCAGCATTTATGATTATTATTATTTACTATATTTATTACTGTAGCGCCTAGTTGAGGTTTCAAAACAAAAAGTAAAACACCCCAACCAAACTGTAATATATGGTAAGAAGTTCATGGTGAAAACAATGATAGGGCCACTTGCATTTGGTTACTATTTTAAAGGATATTTTTTTTAAGTAGCTGATACATGCCTGCATAAGTTGCATGGAAATTTCATAAATCTCTCTGTTGGTGTCGGATGCCTTGAATAGCACTAGGTTTAAAAGTGTCACTATATCAAAAGGATAGTTCCTGGAAGAATAAATAGTACATTTTTGTCAACATTAGAATCTCAGCTTAAATTCACTCTAATCTCCTTTGCCTAATAATGAGCTAAAGAAAAATATCACCTCTGTTTTTTCCACTCCTCCACCAGAATTTAGGAAAGGAAGTTATTTACTGATGGATTGACTCCTGAGTCAAGTGGCCATCTGGTGAGGGAGGGATGGACAATTACCTTGAGACAATAATTAGGAATGCACTGCAATTGCCTATTCCATAAACCTAAATTCTTTTTAAATATAGTATCTAATTTTTTATAAACTAACTCCCAAAAGCAAAGATGGTTGAACAGAGAGTTTCCAGGGATAAAATATTCTTCATGCAATTCCACTGACAGTTAAAATAGCCTATTCTGGAAAAGGATATATTCCTCAACATGCGCATTCCCAGACATTAAAGTTAAAGAGAACTCTCTATCAGATTGAAAAATTAATGAAGCATAAACATGAAGAATGGGACTGTGTTGGCACAACAAATGACAAGCTCTTGCTGAAGAAATTCCACCATCCTAGGTATTCAAAATTTAGTGTAGAGTGGATAAATAAGAGCAGGGTACTGAAGGGACTATTGCTAGAAAGGCAATTTTCCTTGTAATGTTGTTTGGTCTTGCACAAATCTAGATTAGAGATTTCTCCCTTTTTCCATGTAGATATGCAAATACACTACCTTAGTTTTAGCTAACATAAAATTGTGGAATTTGTATATCTATCACTTTGACCATAACGAATACAGAACTAAGGGCCTGTTTACACTACAATTACAAATGAGTCAGAGGATCTGATTACAGAGGGTTAACTCCGGACTTACTTATGAGATTGTGCTAAATTGTAATATAGACATGATCTTAACCATGTTCAGTAACTGACCTACAACCTTCTTCATTATCTTGTCTATTAGGCTGAGTCTTCACATGCAGATTTAGGATCCATAATTCACCACCACTGCAGCTCCACCAGTGGAAGCAATGGCAGAAGCTATAATGTAGACAGGACCCAGGAGGTTTTTACTACCGAGACTAGGATAGACAACATGGTGGTAAAAAATACCTGAATCCTGTCTACATTAGAGTCTTCACCATTGTTATAATCAGTTGAGATTCTGTGGCAGTGAAATGCAAGTCCTAAATTACCTAGTGTAGACAAAGGCTGCTGGGTTGTTGGATGGACACGGAGTGATTTCGGGGACATGTTTACTAAATCCACATACTAGTGTACCCCAGCTCTGCTGCTCCATGTCAGTCTCTCTGGTCCTTCCCCAACCTGGTCCCTCCCACAGTTCACAAAGTTCAAATAATCCCCATCTGAGGGAGCATCTTGAAAGAGGAAACTATCAAGGGTTACAAAAGCATGCCTAAGAGAATGCAACACAAAAATCTAAAGATTAGGATAAAACAAGATTACATTAACAGAATAATTATATGGTAGAGTACATTGATACAAAATAGAAAGAACTAAGCTACATGAAAAATAGCAGTAAAATGGCCAATAAATAAATGTAGTTAAAAATAAAGAACATTGGCTATTTGGCATAGGCCTCCTCAAATGAATTTGACAATCATATGAACTGGTCTGGTCAATATTTGCAAATCTGTGGTCCTACCATTAGTCAACTAAATCCGTATTTAGACACCTAAATAAGTGGTATAATTTTCAAAATGATGAGCATCTAGCAATTTCCTACTTCTTAAATAAGTGTTCTGATTTTTTTAATGTACATAAATAAAGATTCAGATACCTAACCTGTAGCCTCTCTTATGTAGTATGATGGAGGCTTTATAGTTTTGCCTCAAGGAAAAAGTCTTAACTGACTAAGATATCAATTGCCCTTCCCACTTCATCATCAAAATGCCATTGGCCAAGTTGTTGCCAAAGGATATGCCTTCCAGGAGTTTGAACCCAAGTAAAATCCCTGTAATTACTAGTTGAAAAGAAATGGAAGAAACTGTAAATAAATGTTTTCAATTACTCCTGTATTCCAGTCTGTAGGGACATGATTAGTGAAACTCCAGAACATATTATTTACGGTATCACAATAGAAATGTAGCATGGGAGACCATGGGCTGGGACAAACTGAGTTTTTTAATGGAGAGGATTCTTTGTGGAAAGAGAGGCATAAGTTATGCAATACTACATTGCTTATTTACAGCTGGATTAAGGAGAGGTCGCCCTACACTTATTGCTAACTGAGGGAAGGATGGAATATGGGAAATTGCCAACAAGTTTTTAGTATTAGCTAAACTCTCAACATAGCTCCCCAAATAGGCAGAAATATGAGTTTCTTCTTGAAAGTGATCATGCATTTTTAACTATTGCCAATGGCACATAAATGAAACCCTTTCCCAGGGTCCTTAGTCCTATCTAATAAAAATCTGAGGAGAAAAGACTGTAGGTGAAGGGCTAGTATTATTGTGTTTTCTTTTAAGATAGCAAAACTGAATGTCAGAAGCTACTAAATCTACAAGCATAACATTCCAATCATACTTTTTAAATCTCAGGGTAATGCAGCTTGTATTTGCAGCTGTTTCTATAAGAACAAAATAGAGTTTTTTTTACAGATATACCAAATTCTAAAATACTTAACATGTTTTGCTTTGCACTGTCCCACAAATTACCCTCTCAAAACATACTGATCAGACATCTTGACAAACTATTTTGTCAAGAAATCTCAGACTAAAATAGATCAGCACTTCAAATGCCTAATCAGATGAAAACTATCCTTTATTTCAAAAAGAACAGGAGTACTTGTGGCACCTTAGAGACTAACAAATTTATTAGAGGATAAGCTTTCGTGGGCTACAGCCCATTTGTTAGTCTCTAAGGTGCCACAAGTACTCCTGTTCTTTTTGCGGATACAGACTAACACGGCTGCTACTCTGAAACCTTTATTTCAAAATAACTGTTAAACCTCTTTTCCACTTTAATCCTGAAAAGATGCTAAGAAAAAAAACAAAACAAAAAAATGTTTATGCAGGACCTATACAAAAAATCAATGTTTTGTGCTCCCACTCTATTAACATCATTGATAATGCTAATCCGAAAACAAAAGGTAAGCAAACTCAGGTCAAATCCAAGGGCAGTTAGGAAAAGGACAAAAGTAACTGTTTGGCAAATGAGAACATAGAAAACTTTTATTTTCATATTATTTACTCTGAAAGTATTGGAAAAATCCATCAAAATTGTTTTGGCACTAGGTTTAAAAATGGTGTTACAAATAGAAAGATTTAGGCCCTATTTCACCTTTCTGTGTATGGAAGGGTCAGAAGTTCAAATGCCTACACAGCAACAGGACACTACAAGGGGCAACTTATCACATGCTCAAAAAATGTGCCTCAGGCCTGTAAGAGAGTGTCAGGGAAGTGTAGCCTCAAAACATTGTGTAAAAAGACATTACATGGGAATGCTAGCAGCAATTCCATATAGAACTTGCTCAACACCCTGGTAACTCCCTTGCAGACTTGATCGCATACACAGACAGTGACCACTGGCAAGGCAGAGATTATTTTTTTAACCTTCCCCCAATACTGTGCTGACTTTGTTAGTATAAATAAGCATGTTTGCAGAAGCATTTCATGTGGTAAGAGATGCTCTTCCAAACTTTTTGCACCTGGCCCCAGATCTGGTCCCTTTTCTCCTGTTTGCTGCAAAGTCCCAGAGGTGACTGTTATTCAGTGGATGTTCTAAGGCAGCATAACACTTGGCTATGCAGATACTTCACTGTTCCCATTCACACACATGAGTTTTTTTCTGTGTCTTTCATAGCATGCAACCCAGCAACCAACAGCAGACACACTTACAGCTTCAACCATTATTTTTAAATTTAATGGAAAAGAACATTTAGAATCTGTTTCCAACAGAAACAAGTAGGATTATACAAAATATCTAGTGTGTAAACATCGTAGAAATAGCAGCCCTGATCTTGTTTCACATTAACTGCCTCAGGGACAGTCTAGTTCTAGGTTTATTAATACCTGCTTCCGCACACAGTCGCAATGGCTTTGAAGCATCCAGAAGCAAGCTGGTATGATCCAGTATAACACCGATCTATAGCCCAGTTGAAAAGATTTACTTGGTCCGGATTTAGTTCCAGCAACAAGACTACAACTTCACATCCAAGCTGATGAACCTGAATACACACAGAATGGCAATTATTATTTTTTGTAAAAAACAAAAAAGATCCTCCCTAGGTTTCTTAAAATTATTCAGGGAGATAGACACAAAGTGACAAGACTAATCTGCCTTTTAAATGGGGGGGCGGGAGGGAAGGACCATGTTTATTGCGCACTAAGGAGAAAAATAAAGTGGAGAGTTTACCATAAATGCATTTTATATATATCACAGCATGGGATTTCACTCAGTTTTGAATAGTCCACACTTCATAAAAATATGTCTTGCACAAAACCCATATATATTAAATATATTTTTTAAAATAGACCTTCAAAATAAGGGTTGAAGCATAATATTATGATTAAGCCCAAGACCAGTGTGTCAGGAGATCTGGGTTGTATTCCCAGCTTTAACACACACTTGCTGGCTGACACTGAGTAACATCCATGTGCCTTTGCTATACACCCTGTAAAACAGAGATACTGATAATTTTCTACCTCACAGGAGTGCTGTGAGGTTAATTTATTCATGTTTGTTTACTTAAAGGATTAAGTTTGGACTACATCTTTGTGTTTCTTCAATTGCAGGTAATGTAGAAGCACAAAAATTATTATTATTATTATTATTGAGATTTTGTCACCAAATGAGGCTAGACTCACTGTAAAGACTCACACTAATATTCAGTTTAAACAACCGAGGTTGAGTTTAGCATAAAGGGAACACAATAAAAAAAAAAAGAGACTACCTAAGTTTTTATTCTGGTTGGGTTTCCTTACCCATTAAATGTTGACAATTTGCCTTTTGTGACTTAATGCATCCTTTATGTACTGATTTTCAACTGGTAATTTAAAGTACTGATGGTGAAAAACTAATCATAGGAGGGAAAGTACTCTTTTCCCTCCCCTGCGGCTCTGACCATTTAGCATCCCGTCCACAAATCCCCTCAATGGCTTTCCTCACCTATAATGTGTGGACAGAAAAACTATGTTGTTATGGGGGACTTCAATTTGGGAGACAAATGCTGGGGGTCTCATGCAGTCAATTGTAAAACATAATTAGAATTTCTAAAAATTATAGATGACAATTTTCTAACACAAAAGGTATTGCACCCAAGATAAAGTAACACTATTTTGGATCTCACATATGATGCATGAAATTAACCATTGGACTGGAGGTTAGTGGTTATCTAGGGATGAGTGGTTATGACGTGATTACATTCAACAGGGGCAAACAGAGGATAGTCCCACCCATAATATATATACTTGGAGCTTCAAAAGGGCTAATATCTCAAAGTTGAGGGAAATTATCAATGAAATTGACTGATAAGAAAAATTTAGACATAAAAATGTGAATGAAAACTTGGAATTCTTTAAGAAGAATTTATTAGATGGCAAAAAGCCATGGTTACACAATCAAGAAACAGATCAATCTTGGCTAAAAGCCAATCTTAGTTCAGCAGTAAAGTGAAAGCAGCAATTAGAAATAAAAAACCAATATGTATCAATTGGAAAAAGGGGGAAATAGACATCAATCAATATAAATTAGACATTATGAAGTACAAACAATTGATAAGGAAGATGAAAACATCAGAGAAAAATCCATGTTTGGCTGGGCTAAGGACAATAAGGAGATTTTTAGATGTTAGGAGCAACAGAAATCTTTGCAATCATTCAATTATTTAATTGAGATGGAAAAATTATTAATAATGATGCACAAAAAGCAGATGTGTTTGTGACAATCAGCATTCAATAAATATTTCTGTTCTGTATTTGGAAAGAAGCAGAATGAAGTACTTATATCATATGATAATAAAGAAGTACTTTTGAGTTCATTAGCAACTGAGGATGTTAGACAACATCTACAAGGGATAAACCTTTTTAGATCAGCAGGCCCAATAACTTGTAATCAATAGTTAAAAAAGAATTAGCTGAGGAAATCTCTGGCCTGGTGATGTTTATTTTTAATAAATCTTGGAATACTGGGGAAATTCCAGAAGACTGGAAGACTGCTAATGTTATACCAATATTCAAAACAGGCAAGCGGGATGACCCAGGTAACTAATAGATTGGTTACTCTGACATCAATTACAGGCAAAATAATGGAAAAGCTAATACTGGATTAAATTAACAAAGAATTAAAGGGTAGGAATATAATTAATGCCAGTCAGTCAACAGTATTTTGCAGAAAACAAGTCTTGTCAAACAAATCTGATTTATTTTTTGATGAGATTACATGTTTGGTTGATAAAGGTAACTTCGTAGACTTCTGTAAGGTGTTTGTCTTAGTACTGCATACTATTCTGATTAAAAATTAATACTGTACATATAAAGCACACCTTAAATAGATTAAGAGCTGGGTAACTGACAGAGCTCAAAAATTAGCTGTAAATGCAAAATTAACATTGAATGGGGGTGTTTCTAGTGGGGTTCCACAGAGATTGGTATTAAAACTGATGCTATTCCACATTTTCATCAATGATCTGGAAATAAATATAAAATAACTGTTGATAAAATTTGTAGATACAAAGATTGGTGGAATGGTAAAGAATGATGTGTACAGGGCAGTCACACAGAGCAATCTGAATCACTTGGTAACCTGGGCCCATTCAAACTAAACGTATTTTAATACAGCCAAATGCAAAATAATACATCTAGGAACAAGGAATGCCTATACCTACAGAATGGAATGGGGGACTGTATCCTGGAAAGTAGTGACTCTGAAAAGAATCTAGGGGTCATAGTGGACAAGCACCTCAATATGAGCTCTCAGTTCAATACTGTGGCAAAACGGGATATTGAGATCATTGGATGTACAAAGAGGGGAGCAGTGAGTGATTTTTACCTCTGTATATGGCATTGGTTAGACCAGTACTGGAATACTGCATCCAATTCTGGTCTCCACATTGTAAAGAGGATATAGAAAAATTGGAGAGGATGCAGAAGAGAGCCACAACAATTATTCGAGGGCTGGAGAAAATGCGTTATCATGAGAGACATAAAGAACTCAATCTGGCAGTTTATCAAAAAGAAGACTTATATGCTGTAATTAAGTCACCTCTAAGTACCTTCATGGTCAATGGAGGAAGATTAAGCTACTGCGAATTTAGGCCACTTTACTTCTCAATGAGAGCATCCACATGGGATTTCATGTGCTTGAGCTTCACACCTTTAGTTGATTTGGCTTAACTTTTCTGAGTGTTCCTGGATAGAGAAGCCCTCTGTGCAGCGTGGACCTATCTAAACTACATTTTGTAAAGCAATATTCTACCTTACAGAACTATGTAAGTAACAAACATCATTCTGCAGAGATACATATGTCAACACTGAGATGCAGAGACATCAGGGCAGAAAGTCTCTCTTCACTTTATCATCTAACCAGAAATGTCTTTAGGGCAGAATCATTTTAAATGCAAAAATAATCTATCAAATTAGTACTCATGGAGTTATTTTCAAACACTAACAAGTCAATAAATATTTGGTTGTTACAGATCCAGGATATAAGGTAAAGACTCATCTTCCAATTCTGTGGCCTTACTTTTTCCTACAATGAGTAGTTTTTTTGCTGCCTTCTGAAGATCTGCCCACTCACATTGACTCACTCAGATTTGCCTCACCAGCAGCTATATTACCGAGCAGGAAATGATTTTACATTCTTACTTCACAAGACCTGGAAGCAGGTGGGATGGAAATACTCCAAACAGAAATATAAATACTTTTTGAGATCATACTGTCCTTGACCTTTGTATTAGTAATGGATGAAAAACCTAAAATATTGCTGCAAACCAGTGTGAACCTCATAACAGAATCCTGTTTAGTTTAGTATGCTACATAAACTGTGTGTCCTGAAATAATAAAATTCCTTTTACTATTTAAACGTTATTGTGATATGGTTCGTTATGAATTTGTAATTGAATACTGCACGGATCTATTGTTTTCTGTTCAAAACAAAGGTCACAAAGCCTACCGTCATAGAGTGGACTGTATTCAATAAGTACAGAGTTTAAAATCATTTAAAAACCATACATTATTGATGAGGTACTTACTCGTAAATCTTGACAAGCTAGAATGTTATCAAGCCATTTATAAAGATAGCCATCAGGGGAAAGACCCACATTGTCAAATACAGGGCCACAGCAGAGTACAGCTGACATTGCCTAATAATACAGAGAAATCTGTTAATTAGGCAAGTGTTTAACATTTGTGAATATGTTTAACAGACTGTGCTTGCAAGACATTTCCAATTGCTACCTGTTTTTAGTGAAATAGTGCTTTTTTGCTAGATTTCAACATTTACATTGATCTAGAAGGTAACTGCATTAGTTAAAATAGGTTAATTATAATTAAAAACTGCATTAATTAATTCAAATGCTGAATTAAAAAATTAAGCACATTAAAGGCACACTGCAATAAGAACACTTTACAAATGCTTCAAAATGTGTTTTGTCATTTCAGCCAATCTGTTCTTAATGAGATTATAAAACCTATTAAACATTTCATTAGCATCATATTCTCTGTCTAAATTAAAATTGTTTTATATCATTTGATGCAGCATATACTGGTACAGAAAACATTATTTTCCCAGTTTACTTAGGTGCTTGGGTTGCAGCTGTTAGAGCTGGACAAGATTTTTAAAACTACTGAGTACATCCCCATATAAGTGCAGGATATGTCCTCTGGAAATAGGATGTATCAGATACTGAACTGATACTGCACTTGATCTTAGGGCCTGATATGCTGCTTCCACTGAAGTCAGTGAGAGCTTTTCCTTACTGAAAATCCAAATAATAAAACAAAATTTCACTCTATGTGGGCAAAAAAGAAGTAAGCTACAAGAAATGACTTTAGATTATAATTTTGGAAAGAAAAATAGGAATTTTTAACTTTATAGATCTCTCTCTCTCTCTCAAAATAATCAATTACTGTAAATAAAAGGAAACAAATAACCATGATATTTGCCTCTTTTAAATATCTAAACTTAGGATTTGTTGTTGTAATTTGTATTACTGAATAGATCACTTTGCATAGTGGAAAGAAAATATGCTATACCTTTAATGCACAATACTGGTATCTTGTAATCTGGTGATTTCTGTCACTGTAACGATCCAGTGGTGTAAACATAATACTGAAAGGTCCAGCCCATTGACTAAATAAGATGAAAAGGTGGTGCCTCAAGCTTTGCTGAGGGAAGAGAAATCTCCGATGGTGAACTAAGGGAATAAAAATAAAATTCGTCATGGCTTGCTAAAGTAAAATAAACACAATAGAAATAATCAGTCAGTGCCCTATCCCAATGGCAGTAGTGATAGCATATGAATTTCACACTTCCATGAATAGGAAGTCTTTCCTTATATTTGAGGATACACATAGTCCAAAGTAGCTAAACATCTTTTGTTAATCTAATATAGTTAATAAGACACATTTTATTTTGAAGAGCCTTAATGCTTTGAATGAACATGTGTTTATATTTTATAATCATGTCTGTGTACAACTAACTTTAGAATCAGGGTTTTGGAATTCACTGCCTCATGTACTTCTTTCATGGTAAACTCCTACCTGCTTGGTATTTCCAGGTCTTTCAGCATAAGCCCTAATAGTGGATATACGCTGTCCTACTATAGTAACAGGTGGAGATAGGAAATAGAGCAAAGCTTTTATCATATCATTCCCTTATAAAGAGGTTTGGAAGGCTAACTCAAATGCTAAGACAGTTCCTGAGCAAAAGAAAAATATCTATTAATGCTAAAAAAAAAAAAAGTGAGAAAAAAATTCAGAAGTTTTCAAAATTCTTCCAACTCAAAACAGGATGGGGGATAGGATCTCTCAGATGGCAGACAGAGACTAGGGAGAAACTAATATAACGGGGAAGAAATTACCATTCTTCAACATCCTTGTATGCCAGCCCAGAAATAGGAATTTCAGATAGCAATGTGCAATACAAAATTAAAGAGAGCAGAAATTCACTCTGTGGGACTGAAATGAACAAGAGAAAATTTTCCTAGCCCAGTGAAAAGGGAAAATCCATAAGAGAAGGAAATGACAAAAAGGTTTAAGTTCTGCATTATCCAGATAAAAAATAGTTCCCTTGAGAGGGCCTAGCCCATTCCTGCTGCTACTTCTCCTGAAGCAGAGCCATTGCACTGACAGGTTGCTGGACTCATTTTGCCTTTGGCTATAAGGCAGGGAGGGGAGTGGTACAAGACCAATAAAAACATGGAACTGCATATACTAGAACTATCTCTGCTCAGTTACAGGGCCTGTTAACCACAGAAATTAATGCACAGGCCTCCCAGCTGGTTAAGAGGGGACACATTGAACCTATAGAGTACACTATTAAAAAGGCATTTCTGGTTAACTAGAAAGAGGCAGGGCACACTGCTACTGGTGGGCTGTTTCATCCCACGTCCAAAGAAGATAAAACCTCAAAGTCTAGTCTAGCTAACCAATAAAAATTGCAAGTCAATATTTACAATTATTTAAAGATAATGGAAGCTGACAATGAAAATGTATTTGTCAAGGAATTACATATTATGGCTTTGTTAGTTTTTGCCATATTTTAACATCTACTTGTTAACAGAAAGATAATTGTCTCTTCATAAAGAAATTTTGAATTAATTAAGAGTTATTGTTGGCTTTCTGCAGAACATATAAAACGGCTGTTTCAATGTGCAAAGTTCATAGAAATATAGTTACTATAGATAATGCAGACTAGATTATAAACACAATGAGAATACATGCAAAGAGGAATACCTTTGCAAATATTCACTACTGAGTAATTTCTTTCACAAACCCTATATGGATGGGAACAGAAAAAAGGATTTCAGTAAATTGTCCACTGATAACAGCTAATGAGATGGCACCATTCAAATTAATGGGATTTTTCTATTGACTGGAATGGGAGCAGGATCAACTATAGGTGGTCACTATGGACTTCTTTTCCTTATCTTGTACATATCTTAGGGTATGTCTACACTACGGGATTACTCCGATTTTACAGAATTCGATTTTTGGCAACAGATTGTATAAAGTCGAGTGCATGCAGCCACACTAAGCACATTAATTCGGCGGTGTGCATCCATGTACCGAGGCTACCGTCGACTTCCGGAGTGTTGCACTGTGGGTAGCTATCCCAGAGCTATCCCATAGTTCCCGCAGTCTCCCCCACCCATTGGAATTATGGGTTGAGCTCCCAATGCCTGATGGGGCCAAAAATTTGTCGCGGGTGGTTATGGGTAAATGTCGTCAGTCAATCCTCCCTCTGTGAAAGCAATGGCAGACAATCATTTTGCGCCCTTTTCCCTGGATTGCCCGGGCAGAGGCCATAGCATGGCAACCATGGAGCCCGTTCAGCCTTTTTTCACGGTCACCATATGTCTACTGGATGCTGCTGACAGACACGGAACTGCAGCGCTACACAGCAGCATCCCCTTGCCTTTGCAAGTTGGCAAAGACAGTTACCAGTCATACTGTACCGTCTGCTGCTGTCATGGGTGCTCCTGGCTGGCCTCGGTGAGGTCGGTCGGGGGCGCCTGGACAAAAATGGGAATGACTCCCCAGGTCATTCTCTTCTTTAAGTTTTGTCTAATGGAGAGTCAGTCCTGCCTAGAATATCAGGCAAGCCTACTAAAGAACCAGAGAGGCAAATGGCCGCTCCAGGTCAGAGCCCCAGACATCCCGCAGAAATGATGAGCTGCATGCCATTCTAGGGGGTGCCCCTACAACAACCCCACCCGTTGCTTCCCTCCTTCCCCACCCCTCCCGGGCTACCTTGGCAGTTATCCCCCCATTTGTGTGATGAAGTAATAAAGAATGCATGAATTTGAAACAACACTGACTTTATTGCCTCTGCAAGCAGAGATCAAAGGGGGGAGGGGAGGGTGGTTGGCTTACAGCAAAGTAGAGTGAACCACCATTCTGCACTTGCTCAGCCTATAGCTGAAAATGGGAATCTGTGATAAGCACTAGGATAGAAGCACAGGCAGGACTGATTCTCCATTTGTGTGTGGGCCTTTGGTTGACACTGGTAAAATACAAAATGTCCCAGGATATGTATGTTGGGGGACAGTTCTAAACGGCAGCTTTATTTTTTTATTTGCAGCAAAATGTAGAGGTCTAAGTATCTGATTGTGAGCCCTGGGAGCAAGGGGTAGGCTGGGGTAGGTGCGACTGCGCGGTGCTGCTGACTGGGAGAGCAGCCTGAGGCAGAAGCCTCCAGATCACATGGTATTCCAGGCAGGACTGAATCTCTATTACACAAAACTTAAAGAAGAGAATGACCTGGAGTCATTCCCATTTTTGTCCAGGCGCCCCTGACCGACCTCACAAAGGCCAGGCAGGAACACCCATGTCTGCCCAGGTGCCCCCGACCGAACTCACCAAGGCCAGCCAGGAGCACCCATGTCTGCCCAGGCGCCCCCGACTGACCTCACCGAGGCCAGCCAGGAGCACCCGCGGGACAGCGATGACGGTTACCAGTCATACTGCACCGTCTGCCGTCCGCAAGGCAAGGCAAGGGGACACTGCTGTGTAGCGCTGCAGCACCACGTCTGCCAGCAGCATCCAGTAGACATACGGTGACAGTGAAAAAAGGTGAGAAATGACAATGTTTTTGACCCTTCAGGCATTGGGAGCTCAACCCAGAATTCAAATGGTTTTCGGAGAGTGCGGAAACTGTGGGATAGCTACAGTCGTCAGTCGCCCCTCCTTCCGTGAGCATCCATTTGATTCTTTGGCTTTCTGGTACGCTTGTCTCAGCTCCTTAAGTTTCACGCAGCACTGTGTTGAGTTCCTGTTGTGGCCTCTGTCCATCATGGCCTTGGAGATTTTTTCAAATGTTTTGGCATTTCGTCTTTTGGAACGGAGTTCTGATAGAACAGATTCATCTCCCCATACAGAGATCAGATTCTGTATCTCCTGTACGGTCCATGCTGGAGCTCTTTTTTGATTCTGGCTGTGCTGATGAGCTCTGCATGGTCACCTGTGCTGATCAGTGCTCCACGCTGGGCAAACAGGAAATGAAATTCAAAAGTTTGCGGGGCTTTTCCTGTCTACCTGGCCAGTGCATCCGAGTTCAGATTGCTGTCCAGAGCGGTCACAATGGTGCACTGTGGGATAGCTCCCGGAGGCCAATACCGTCGAATTGCAGCCACACTAACCCTAATTCAAAATGGCAATGTCGATTTCAGCGCTACTCCCCTCATCGGGGAGGAGACCAGAAATCGATTTTAAGAGCCCTTTATGTCAAAGTAAATGGCTTTGTTGTGTGGACGGGTGCAGGGTTAATTCGATTTAACACTGCTAAATTCGACCTAAACTCATAGTTTAGACCAGGCCTTATATATGTTACATATATCATACACCTGAAAACAACCAAATCATGAAACCATCCAGTTGTGCATGTTTCTGGCCTATATTAATGTGTACTCTCATTACTCTTTCCCTAATTCTTCTGCATTCCCGCCTTCCTACTCCTTGGTATGCCTGTTGATATTGTCTGTCAAATATTCTGTAAACAGCAAATGTACTGGGAGCGAGCAAGTGTCCATATTTTAGTTTCTATTAGTTAGGTGGAGCCTTTTGAAGCAGACCTTTTTACTTTATTTGCTAATAGAATTACTTTACATTTTAAAAACAATCTTGCGACACACACAATGCATGAGTATATGGCAATACTATAATAATATAGCAAAGCAAGAGCAGATATGAGCAATCCGTTGCTGTAAGAAAGGCCAAAGGGAGTTTTGCTGAAATGGGATACAACTGGAAGCAAGTTTTCCACTATATGCTTAAAACTGAAAAAACATTTACTGCAGCTATCAATAGAGATTTTTTTCTTTTCTATGGGCCTGATTGAGTTCCCATGAAGTTAATGAAAATTTTGACACTTCAAAGGTTGCAGGATAAAGCCCTATGTAAAAGAAATCTGGAGCTGCAGCAGGCTGTGTATGGTTCATTTGCTGGGCTTAGAAAGAGAAGAGTCTTATATATGTGCATTGCAAGCTTTGCTATGTTTTTTGTTTTGATTCTTGAGAGAATTCTGTATTCAGTTGCCCAAATTCCCTCTAATATTTGCTACAAAACAACCTTATGAAGCGTGGCTTATAAAGAGAAAACCAGAAAAATTAAATAGTGAATTAATATATCAATTGTACTTACACTGTGTTAAATGTAGTTGTGTCATATAATGAGGTAATATATCATACCTGGAACACACTGAATCAAGTTGGCAGTCATGGCACTGAAATGTGCTCTCATGTCCTTAAGAATTTCAACTTCTTTATCATTTTCAGCCTCTAGCAGCATGCGAGTTAGATCAACATACTCTAAGAACAAGGCTCCAAGGGCTAAAGTATCCCTCTCTAAGGCTCCATTTGTACTAGGATAAAGAAAAGTTGAACATTTCAATATGAGTGACAGTGCATTTAACTTGCGACGTAATACATTATAATCTTTAAACACAGATTTGAAGCTTCCATAGTCGCATATTTAAAAAAAACATATTTTGTATGTTTTATAATTGTTCAAAGAAGCTACTAACAAACAGAATGATGACATCACCAGTGGAAATTCTTCCATACAAAACAGTGTTACCTGTCACTTATAACACCAGCATCAGCAAGCAATTCAAAAATTCGCAATAGCTGCAGTCTCAGCAGATCTCGGCGCTCACGGCGTTTCTTATTCTTGGGGTTAAAAAAAGAGATACTTAATACATGTGGAGGTGCAGACATTAAAATAATGCAAGCCTGGTCATTGAAGCTGTGTTTAAAGCAAAGCAGTATAACTGATGTATTTGCTTATGATGGAGTACTACTACATTTGTGTGTACCATAGTACAGGTATGCTTACATAACAACACAGGTATGTTCAACATTTCTAACTTCCTAAACAATTCTTGAAGAAACAGTTTATAGCCACATTTGTCCATGAGGAAAAAGTGGACATGGTATTCTTGAAATTCTGGACCAGAAATAACTTTTAATATTCAAGTTTTGGTGCTGAAATATTATCATATGATATCCAAGAATGCTGCCTCTTGGATCTTTGAAAGTGAGCATCAACAGTACTTCCTACAACCATGGTAGTCTCAGTTCCTAAACTCTCTCCTGTATTTTATACTTTCACTAGGAGAAAGTGTGGTTTAGTGTCTCAGAACCCCAAGGCTTCCTCTTCACCTAACGCTTCCAGGAAGCTCTCCTTCACCTCCAGAAAAAACCCTGCTTTGCTCCTGACAAATGTGAAGTCAGCTAGCAAGGCCTGCTCTTTGCCTGGACCGCTGTAAGTAGGGTGACGGGGGTGGGTGGTAATAGGCACCTACATAAGAAAACCCTGAATACCGCGGCTGTCCCTATAAAATCAGGATATCTGGTTAACCTAGCTGGAAGTGCAGCCTGCAAAGCCTTCTTGGGAGTGAAGGGAGCTACAAAGATGACTTGTTTTGTCTTCCAGTGAACACCAGAAAGTATGTCTTCCCTCTCCTTCCCCTCTTCCTATTGCTCTAAATTACAAAAAAATCAAGGGAAAGTGATAAGACCAGTCACTGCACTTAGTAGTGGAATTTGCAGTCAATATAGGAAAACCTCATTAAAAGTTATATTTTCCCTGAGTACAAGGGCAGTCTACACTTGAAAGTTGTACCAGCATAATTATTTTGTTTAGGGGTGTGATTTGTTATCAATGTAGTTATACTAGTACAATCCCTAGTGCGGATGCAGTTATATCAATATAAAGATACCTTAGACGGGAATAAGTTATATTGGTATAAGCAATTTTATTTTATTTATATCAATTTAATTGCATCCACACTGGGGGGGCTGGAGGTTACAGAACTAGAACTATACCAGTAGAAGGGCAGCTTTCTAGTGTAGACAAGGGCTAACAGAAACTGAAGTCCCTGGTAAGACCTGTCTATACTACAGAGATAAACCATATTTCCAACACTGTTGTGAAACATGGTTGTGGTTCAGTCATGTTACAATATCTTTTCCCCTCACCATTGTAAGTGGGATTTCACTATATCTAAATTCACCATGAAGAGGTGCCACTGTATTTAACTAACTTGTTCTTCCCCTAAAAAATATAAATAAAAATGTATGAACTGTATATTTTACACAATAATTTAATTTTAAATAATCCATTTAAATTCAGTTTTAAATGGAATTGCTTTCTAATTTTTTCTTATTAAAAAGTTCCTTTATTAAATATCAAGCTAGAGTTACCAATAGGCTATCTTTCTGTTTTTTTTTTTTTTTTAAAGAAACACATTTACTACTTTTAACTTCATGTTGCAATTTAAATAAACAAATCTCATTTCTTGAACTAACCTCTGGTCTTCTTTCTAGGGCTTCTTTCATTAATGGGTGAAGTTCTTCTACTAATTCCCTAAAATAAAACAAAACAAAAACTTTCTAAACAAAATCCTTCATAATTGAGTTCATCTTCATGAATTAAATGCTCCTTTTAAGACAAAGAGTATTACACTGCACTCTATAAGGCTTCTATAACACATTTATTGATCTGGATAGTGTATGTTCCCTCCCAGCTACATATTTGGGCACTGATATTCTTGTGGTCCAACGAGCAAGGACAAATCTTAGAAAGGGTTCCAACTAGGGCTGCGGTTTCTACACCAAGGCAGTGGGAGAAAGTACTAACATCATGGAAGGTTAGATTAAACCTAATACAAATAGAAAGGTAAAGCTTTTTAGTGCTTATGAAATATTAAGTTACTGGGGAAAAGCTATCTGTAGCTTTCACCCAGAACTTCCATCCAATACCACATCACAAGCATAGACTGCTAATTCAGTGCTCCTTGTCACTCCCTTCTCCCACAAAATTCAACACCCTATTTATTACATAAACACTAACATTTTAGAATTAAAATTTTAAAAATTAATAATTTTACATTAAAACAAAAACAGCATATCTGAATTAAAAGCAAGTTCCTGAGATTATTGTAAACTGTGCAGTACCTGAAAACAAGAGAATTTGTTCTTCCAAATCCTAATACAAGTGATTCTGTGATTTCTATGCTTTCAAGTCTCATCAAAGGTACTAGCTGCTTTAACAGGACTCCAACAGATGGGGTTCCTATAGCCTAAAATATATTTATTAAGAAATCACCAACATTTAATTATTAGCATTATCCATATCAAATAAACAATTACAGATTCCAAAGCATGAATGAGTATTCAACAAAAAAAGAATAATTTAAGAGTCAAAAAGTGCCTTTTGTAAATCATAATGAAATCACTTTATAACTGTGGATATGTTCTAATTGTCTGTCTTCTACATCATATCTATGTGAGTAAAGTCCAGTATATATATGGATCAAAGCAATTTCAATCACTGATTTTAATCATGATTTAAATCAGCAAGCAGAAAACATTGATTTAAAGGTTTAAAACAAATACAAGGAAGTTCTTCTTCACGCAGCGCACAGTCAACTTGTGGAACTCCTTACCTGAAGAGGTTGTGAAGGCTAGGACTATAACAGCATTTAAAAGAGAACTGGATAAATTCATGGTGGTTAAGTCCATTAATGGCTATTAGCCAGGATGGGTAAGGAATGGTGTCCCTAGCCTCTGTTTGTCAGAGGATGGAGATGGATGGCAGGAGAGAGATCACTTGATCATTGCCTGTTAGGTCCACTCCCTCTGGGGCACCTGGCATTGGCCACTGTCGGTAGACAGGATACTGGGCTAGATGGACCTTTGGTCTGACCCGGTACGGCCGTTCTTATGTTCTAAATAATTAATTTTGAATCTTGTTTTACATTTGAACTTACTTATATTCCTTAAAAAAGGTTTATTCTCATTGGTTGGTAACCATTAAAACATGTTGATTTGCAACCAGATATACTCTTTCACTAAATGTAGTGCTTCTTTTTGCTAACCAGGAGGATACACTATATCTATACACATTTATTTAAGCAATTAGATAGCTTTAACTTACATTTATTCAGACTCTTAATTTTTTACATTTTTCTATGTTAGAAAATGGAGAGTGTTGCATTTCTCATTTACTAGATGATGATTAATTTTTACTAGTGATTGATGTTATGCTCTATTTGGATGGAAATTAAAATTAAATTAAAAATGCACAAAACAGCCATTTTTAATTAAATAAAACTTCCTTACAAAGCATAAGAAAAAAGTTTATCGAAACATGTTTTGCATTTAAAATGAACTGATTTATTAAACAGTTTATCCATCCATTCATCCATCAGCAGGAAGTTGAAGCAGACAAATTCAGACTGGAAATGAGATGTAAATTTGACAGCGAGGGTAATTAACCATTGGAACAATTTACCAACGGTCGTGGTGGATTCTCTGTCCGTGACAATTTTGAAATCAAGATAGGATGTTTTTCTAAAAGATATGCTCTAGGAATTATTTTGGGGAAGTTCTATGGCCTCTGTTATATGACTAGATGATCACAATGGCCTTGAAATCTATCGATCTATTGTTAGTGAGTTGAACTGATGATTTCTGGTCACTACATCCTTCAAGATTTTAGAACCAGTAGATCTCATCCTTTCACATCTAGTTTTTATTGATAGATTGGAAGAAAAAAAAAACAGCTTTCCGGCTTTTTCAACTTCCAACTGGTTACTTAACTTTGCATAAAAGAGTCATTGAACTGAACTAGCTGAATAAACAGAAATGAAGAAAACAGTCTCTTCATCTGCAGAAAAGGTTACTGCTGTCAAAAGCTGGTTTGGCACTTCAACAGCTCCGGATCCAGGTGCTTAGCCAGTGACTTCCACCAGTTCAGTAGGCTGCCTTTCTTTAAATCTTGGCAGCAAACAAGTACTCCAATATTATTTTTTGTAGTTAACTTTTAAATGATTTTAATATATTATAGTAAGTTTAGGCCTTAACATAGGTTGTCAATTTCAAATTTAATTTTAAATAGCATATTTTTATAAATAAATCTGAATTTAAATAAAACATCTGATTTTAATTTTTTAATCGATATTTATCCACCCTGGTTTAAAAGTTTTCTGTATTTTAAAAGACAGTATTGTACTTTATTTTCATAAATAGTATTGTACTTTTTTTATTAAGTTTACAATATCAACAAAAGACTCCAGTCAGTGAATTTGTAGGAACTAGTACATTTCTCAAGCAGTTACCACTTGGCCTTTGGTTTCATATCACACTCCAGAATTGCAATAATGACGCAGAAATACATCGCCCATTGTGCCTTATTGCTTATGTATGTGCTATAACAGTATTTAACAGAGTGATCTGCATTAAAAGCATGACACAAGGTAAAGTTAACTTTAGCATATTATGTGCAGCATTTCCATACTGGAATATATACTACTTAGAATACAAATTAACAACATAACACAGGAATGTGCTGCAAATACCACGGGAATTGTCAAATGTTTAATGGCAAATGGTGTAATGTGCTATACAAATGAATGTTTTCAATAATAAATAATAATACTTAAACCAAATCACATATGTCGAAATAGTCCTCAGATGTATTTTTATCACTACTACTTGGCTTTCACATGTAAATTCTTTTAAAAACATATTTAAAATAATTATGGAATAATTCTTCTGAAGCATGCCATGTCACCTTGTTATCGTAGCTTACTGTTCCATCGGGAGTGGTAGCCATGATCTCTGGAGTTGAAGCACGTAAGTGTCCAGGGCTCATAATACTGGGTTTCGCTACTCCAAAGCAGAGAATAAGATAGTTTCTCCACAGAGTTACATAGTTGTCTCCACTGCTCGCTGTACTGGTTTTCTTTGCATTAACAGGGATACTGGAATTAAAAAAAAAAATAGTTAATTCCAGTTCCTAATTTTAATTTTCCAGAGCTTTTTTAAAAAACGAAACAAGCTGATTAACAACAACTATACTATTAAATATTATATGATGTAAAAATAAAATCAATGAAGGCAATAAGAAAAGGAATCATTACAGTTTAAAGTGGCAATTATCATATCAAATACCAAAAGTTTGGATACTATTAGCATAGTTGGACTGCCAAACTGGTCTGAAAATATGGGACTATAGAATTTACATAATAATGTCACTAACCCAGAGTATCACTTACTTTGGATCCACAAGAGGCATTACTAGCTGTAACCTCGTAAAAGCATATGGCCAAGCATAGCTAAGAGCCGTAGGACAATGTTTTGGTAAATTTTCTTGTCTAAGAAAACTGAAGAGGCAGAGAACCCATGGATCTTTAACTGACTGTGCAAATATCCAGACATGGGAAGGGCTTTTTACATCATAATGACTATTTACTAAGACTGCATTCCATTCTACCAGCCATTGCAAATCCACATTGTGTGTTAATGGTAATGTAGTCTGTGGAAAGAAAAAACAAAACAAAATCACAGTGGTAATAACTTATTCCCAACTATTTCGGTCTGCAAGGCATTTAGGCATCTACTTCCTAAATAAAGATGCTCGCGCGTTTTGCTCAATCAAGGCATTAATCGGTTATAAATGCCATCTCCTATTGGCAAGAGCTGTTCCCATCATATGAAGAAACCATTTTTCTACTGTATATTCTTTAACTCTTTTCTTAAGAAAAATATCTGTGGGAATGAAGGCTAAAAATGTGTAAATTTGGTACATTAATAACATGAATTAAATCTGAAAAACACTGATGTTATTGGGTCATAACTGTATATATAAAACTGTTTTTATATCATATACCAAACTTCTATATTGACAAAAACAAAACAAAGGAACGAACAATGACTAAGCAATGTGGGCATATGTTTTTATGTACACATTTATATACATATACTGACATAGATACAAATTTTCAGTTAAATTTTCAGTTTTGTTACAGACTTTTGTACCTAAGTCACTTAAATGCTTTTGAAATTTTTACCCATAAATAAAACCCCTGGAGCTTTGGGGCAGGAACTGTGTCTTTCTTTATGTTTGTAAAGCACCTAGCACAACTGGTTGCTACTGTAGTACAGTGTATATTTTATGACTGCCAGGATAAAACAAACCCAGAACTCGTACTGACCCTTACGTACAATAAGGGGCAGATCCTCAGCTGGTGTAAATTCTCATAACTCCACTGATTTCAATGGAGCTATGACAATTCACACGAGCTGGAGGATCTGCCCCTATAAACATGAAATAGCTGGTGGTATATTGCAAATGTCTATCACCAGATAAATTACCATTGCTGGTGTAGTAATAGTGCACTTACGGAGGCAACTCGTGCAACTCGTATTCATAGTATAATAAATGAATTACCTGTAGTGTTAAAATGTTTTGAAATACAACTGCAGTTTTTAGACTAATCATATATCTTTTACATGTCTAGCACGTGGCACAGGAATTTTCTGTGCATTTCTAATAGCTTTCTTTAACTATTTCATGTTATATTTGTTCAGCATATATGGTGAACCATTAGCAATCAGTGAAAATAAGCAAGTACTTACCGAATCAGAAACTGCCACATGAATAAAACTTTCAAGAATAGAAGAACTTAGTTGATCCATGACATCAATCATCGGCCTGTCATCATCCTGTACAAATTAAGGTAATAGTAGTCAACTACTTTCCTTAGCTAACTGATTCTTTTCATCTTTGTTTAATACATGAAACAGAACTGCATGAAAGATTATAAGATACAGAACTGGTAAAAAATATATTCAGGTGGTTGTCTTGATGGATAAATTTTGCCTTTTGTTGTATTAACCTCAAAGTCAAGCCCATTTTGTGGTTTGAAAGGAAGTTATTTACTGGCCTTAGTTCACTGAACAAAAGTGCTCATCAGAAAATCCCATATGACTTGGGACATCTGGTATCAAAGGACTGAAAACCTAGTTTAACTGTTTAACTAAAGCATTCCTTTTCTATGAACACACATTTGTGTTCTCAGGCAGCTAGATGGCTCAGTGTGTTGGGGCCATCCACACACAGCAAGACTACATACTTTTATATCTGTACACAAGAAAAAAGTTAGACTTCTGTACTGTACAAGGAATATTTTATGTGAATAAAGTTAAATGTTTATTATGCTGTTTATTTGTTGAATATACTGACATGTTGTAATAGTGAATTTTATTTTCACTAAAAATTAATAATGCTGATGATACAAAAATTATTTGCCCAATTCAAGGAATGATTTTACAGTATACTTTTGGGTGTACTTTATAACAGAAAAAAAACTGAAAAAGGGTTAGATGTTGTGCAAAACTGGAGGTTCTTTGTGAACAACATAACAGGTTTTGCAAAAAGAACGTGATTAGTCCTTTACAGTCAACAGCCCATAAACTGTAAGGTCTGCAATAATCAGACAAATTAAAATGGCAAATTCCAAATAGGTCAAATGTTTTATTTATAATAAATGACCTCTTGCATTATATGCATTATGGTAAAGCAGCACTGTTAATTTTAGTTCAGACTTTATCTCTGGAAAATTTTGTTTTGAAACTTCTAAAAAAAATCCATACCTCTGCCTGCCCCAGGGCGAGAAATAAAGCACGGATCTCTCTGAGAATCAAAACTGCTAGTTTACGGGTAGCAACCTGGAAACTACAAAGTAGTACCAGTGCAAATCCTTCCACAGCATGCAGTACGTTGGAATAAGGACTTCTTTCAGACTGTATCCTATGGCTGGATCCGTTTGGTATCAGCTGTAAAGAAATGAGAAAACTATACTCAAAAGAGGGAAATATTAATGGGGGATGAGGATGAGGTTACTCAGAAATGCTCTATTTGGCCAGGACGCTCACGAGAATGAAAACAGATAGGCCACAACTTTATTTTAGTTTTAAGGGGGGACTGACCCCACCCAAGCTATCAGGCATTAACTGGGTCCCATGTGGGGTTAAATGGCCCCATGACATACAATGAAGGAATGAGGATTGGCTCTCTTAGTGGCTCTCCACTTAATTCAAGGTTAAGCTCACTGCTAGATTCCACTATCCTCCTCCTGCAAGGGGGCATGAAGGTGGACCAGGGATTTAAGACTTCCTCTCATCCTACAGGTTAACAGGGTCCACTAGGCCCTCCTAGGTATTGTGCTCTGTCCCATGTGCTGACCCTTTGAAGCCTATTACCTGCACTGGACACCAACCACAAATTGCAACAATATTTATTGAAATTTATTTAACCCTTCCCCCTTTTTAATTATTTTCATAAGTACCATAACTTATTCTTATTATCCCCACCTGCCAGGCCTCCAGGATACCCACTAGATACCTTATCATTCTTGCCCAGAGGGAAAAATTCCTCCCTGATCCCAAAAAAACAACTGGATTAGACCCACAGCAGGCCTGGAAAGCAGAGGCGGATTAAGGTTTCCTGGAACCCAGGGCCAGAGCAAGTGGGGGGCCCTACCCCATCCCTTCCACCAGCAGCCCCGCCTTTCTGCCTCTTCCCCAGGGTCCTGCCCCCATTCCACCCAGGGTCCCCATATTCTGCACCCCCACTGCAGCCCCGCAACCATTTTGCTACTTTCTGGGCCCCTCCCCCACACTGCAGTTCCAAGACTGGAGAAGCTTTGTCCCTCTGCCACAGCCTCAAGCTGCAGCAGGGAGAGCTCCCCCAGCCCTGAGGCTGCGGCAGGTACCGAGAGCTCCTTCAGTCCCGGGGCCACAGAGGGAGTCCCAGTCCTGGGGCTTCCCCCGCCAACTCCCATGCTTCTGCGGGAGACGAGGGTCGGGGCGCTGGGGGTTTCCCCTGCAGCCCCTGGCTTTTGCTGGGGAGTGGAGACGCGAGGGCACAGGGGCTTCTCCTGCCGCGCCCGCAAGGTGCTGCTACGGGGGAGCGGGGTCAGGCATGGGGCTTTCCCTGCCTTCCCGGCGGCCAGGGCTCTGGGACTCCCGGTTTGTCCAGGGCCCCTGGGCACAGGCCCTGTAGGCCCAGTGCCTAATCTGTCACTGCTGGAAACCAAGCTCTGACAACTAGAGTACCTACTGGGTAGATGGGATAGCTTTCAGCAAGAAGAAATGTTCAATGCTTAAACATGCCTGGGGTGGGGGTTTTGCTGGAACTAATCACCTCCCTCCCCATCCCTTGAATTGACCAATGTGGCAGCTAAGGGAGGTGAAACTCCACTCCATTGTCCATAGCCCCAGCCACCCTTATAACTGCAAGATCCCCATTTTCATTCTGGGCAGGAACAGAAGATAGGAAGGAGGACAATTGCTTTTCAGATGCTGGCTCAAGATTAGCAATGAGCATTTCTACATGCAGGATCAAGTCCTTAAAGCAGATAATTAAATAATTGTGTTAATCTCAGTGCTGACTATGACAAGCATCATGAGTCAGCCCCCCACAAATCATAATATTGATAAAAAATAAGACCAAAATAAACGGAGGAGGATGTCTTTTTAGTTGTCTTCAGGTTTTTGAGCCTTTAAGGTGCACTCAGGTCATGTTTTCAAGTTTTCTTCCCCGACTATATGGTCTAGAAACTTAATTTCATTTTTAAATGAAAACTGAGATTCTCATGTAATCATGGGACTCCAAAAGCTGGGGCTTTCAGAAAAAATGAATATTGCAAGACTCAATAAAATCATGAGAGTCGGCATCATCGGGAAGCATAGTGATCTCCTCTAAAAACACATTGGGTCTATATAGTATTATTGATTCAACATAATCTACCGTGATATTTCATGACATAGGTGTTAATATGGTGCTATTACATGAGAAATACATGACAAAGGTAGAGTGAGAGATATTGGAAAGCGTGGCCAAATCTTTTAGACGTTGACAGATCGTTTAGGGAATACAAACAAAAAAGTTATAGAAAATTTCTGTTAAAAGCAAATGGTTTGTTCAGTTTCTTGCTCAGCTGATTTTCAAAAAGTGCTGATCACCCACCCACTGTTGAAAATTAAGCCCTTTTACAGTATCTCAATTTGGGCACTTAAAATATTGAGACACCTAAATTCACTTTTGAAAATCTTGGCTATAAATGCTTATTTATCCAAACAAAATGTCAAATTTTAGAAAGTTTGAAGGGTAAAACAGCCCCACCTCTTTTATATGTTTTTGTTAACAAGCCTATTCTGGTTTGACATACATTCTCCTATGTTGCTGCACTACAATGACATGTACTATGCTGCAAAGGGTAACAGCTGTTCTAGGTACACTTAATCCTGCCTCAGCATGGGTGGATGGACTAGTAGATAACCTGTAGGTCCCTTCCAGCCAGAGGAGAAAGTAAGCCGGTATGCCCCGGTACGGTGTACCAGCAAGAGCTGGTGTGCCGTACCGGGGCGGCCCAGCTTCCCCAGGAGGCAATTTAAAGGGCCTGGGGCTCCCAGCAGCGGCTCTGGGCCCTTTAAACTGCTGCCGGAGCCCCCAGCTGCCGCTGCTACCCCGGCAGGGGAGGGGGAGGGCACTTACCAGTACAGGGCGGGCCGGGGCTGGCTCTGACCCCCCATCCCCGCCACTTCCGCCCGAGGCCCCGCCCCTTCCGGGGGCCAGAACCGGCCCCAACCCAGCCCCATACCAGTAAGTCCCTATTTCTACTTTCACCCCTGCTTCCAGCCCTACATTTCTATGCTTCTATGAGACAGCTGAACCAACTGTTTTATAGAAAAAAGTCTAACAGCAGTGAATGCTGCTGGGGTACAACTTGAGTAAATAAGGCATACATAAAACAGAACACTATCCAGGAAAAGTTAAATAGCATCATAAATGGGTATAACTATTGGAATGCAGTTCTCTTTTATTCATACCTCTGATGATCTGCTTTTTGTCTGTTCACTGGATTTTCCTGGAGTGTGTATTACAAGTTTCCATTGTGTAAGCAACTGTAGCAGCAACTTCAGGGAAGTATCAAGAAGAGTGTGATGCATATCATTCACTTCACGTAGTAGGAAGTTAGTAAAACCAAAGAGCACATCCTCTCGCCAGTCAACAAAGTCAACAAGTAGACCCTGAAGAGAATTTTGTGCAATGTGCCGAAGTTCATCATCCATGTGAATAGAGAGTCTGCATGTTAAAATAAAAGTGACACTAAAAATGTAAACACCATTAAATGGTGTAATTGAGCAAAGTATAAATTAACACTGACAGAAATTCCCCAAAGTTAATGTAAAATTTCATAAAACGATTCAAGCTTTTATTGTTATTGACCACAATCACCATCATCAACATTTTATAGAAATTAAAAAAGATACTATAGAACAACTTTATGAGCAACTTATTTTTTTCACCTACAAGAGCACGTTTCAAGATATTTGAAATATGGCAACTTTGCAGTTTCTCAGAACAAAGAATACTGCTGACTTGATCGCTTATGAGATCAAAAGACTTTCACGATAATGCATGCACCTCAGATTTTTTTTTTTACTTCCAAGATAAAATCAAACAAACAAACAAAAAAAAACCAAAAAAAAAATCTCCCATGTGCCCATAGAACATTTAAAATGAACCTTCAACTCAGAAAAAGCAAATTATAGTTACTTGAGAGAGAAACTTTAAATGAAATTAAAAATTCCTAACTAGAACACAAACATTGCCTCATACTTTCATTTCTTCTGGGAAATAGAAATAGAAACCACAAGCTCCATGATACTCTCAATTTTTTAAGAACTAGAAGTCTATCCTCCCCAAGTATTTTCTAAGGAACTGGCATTTTAGATCCCATTTTCTCTCTTTTATTTTCTCTGTTTCTATATTTGCACCTCATTTGTGCCCTTTTCTGATGGACAGCAATCCA
The DNA here is from genome assembly GCF_002925995.2 of Terrapene triunguis. Lineage (NCBI taxonomy): Eukaryota > Metazoa > Chordata > Testudines > Emydidae > Terrapene > Terrapene triunguis. Next base: position 7,395,520 of record NW_020664492.1, on the reverse strand, counting down.
TGTTTCCTCTTTAGAACAAAATGAGAAAGTCACTTCATAGCTTGTAGCTGGGCAGAATGAAACACTTAAAGATCAATACGCTCAGCACATTTTTAAGTTTGTCACTTCCATAGTGTACTAAGTCTTCATTAACCAAAAGTTGATAATATTGATGGATGGGTTAGCATCCACTTTCCAAGTATTTAAATGTAGTTGTCCCTGAATAATTAGAAATGAGGATTTATTTGTGAATAATTAGAGAAAAATCTAGAGGGACCCTAATAATATGCAGTGGACCAAATTCTTTTCCGTTAAAATTGTACAATGTGGTAAAATTGAGAGAAGAATTTGGTTCAGTGTGTGTAAAAGTGAAGTTAATTGACTCCAACCAGTCTGAAATTCTTCATAGGCATGTCAAAGACTGTTTTATTCTATGCAAGGAAAGTCTAATTGCCATGGAACTTCACCAACAGAGAACATGACTCCAAAGTGGATTGCTATGCTTCATGATCCTTCATGAACCAAAAGCAAAGCTTTTGATACGGTCTCCCACAGTATTCTTGCCGGCAAGTTAAAGAAGTATGGGCTGGATGAATGGACTGTAAGGTGGATAGAAAGCTGGCTAGATCGTCGGGCTCAACGGGTAGTGATCAATGTCTAGTTGGCAGCCGGTTTCAAGCGGAGTGCCCCAAGGGTCGGTCCTGGGGCCGGTTTTGTTTAATATCTTTATTAATGATCTGGAGGATGGTGTGGACTGCACTCTCAGCAAGTTTGCAGATGACACTAAACTGGGAGGCATGGTAGATATACTAGAGGGTAGATATCGGATACAGAGGGACCTAGACAAATTAGACGATTGGGCCAAAAAAAACCTGATGAGGTTCAACAAGGACAAGTGCAGAGTCCTGCACTTAGGACGGAAGAATCCCATGCACTGCTACAGACTAGGGACCAAATGGCTAGGTAGCAGTTCTGCATAAAAGGACCTAGGGGTCACAGTGGACGAGAAGCTGGATATGAGTCAACAGTGTGCTCTTGTTGCCAAGAAGGCTAACGGCATTTTGGGCTGTACAAGTAGGGGCATTGCCAGCAGATCGAGGAACGTGATCGTTCCCCTTTATTCAACATTGGTGAGGCCTCATCTGGAATACTGTGTCCAGTTTTGGGCCCCACACTACAAGAAGGATGTGGAAAAATTGGAAAGAGTCCAGCGGAGGGCAACAAAAATGATTACGGGTCTGGAGCACATGACTTATGAGGAGAGGCTGAGGGAACTGGGATTGTTTAGTCTCCAGAAGAGAAGAATGAGGGGGGATTTGATAGCTGCTTTCAACTACCTGAGGGGGGGGGGTTCCAGAGAGGATGGAGCTCAGCTGTTCTCAGTGGTGGCAGATGACAGAACAAGGAGCAATGGTCTCAAGTTGCAGTGGGGGAGGTCTAGGTTGGATATTAGGAAACACTATTTCACTAGGAGGGTGGTGAAGCACTGGAATGCGTTACCTAGGGAGGTGGTGGAGTCTCCTTCCTTGGAGGTTTTTAAGGCCCGGCTTGACAAAGCCCTGGCTGGGATGATTTAGCTGGGAATTGGTCCTGCTTTGAGCAGGGGGTTGGACTAGATGACCTCCTGAGGTCCCTTCCAACCCTGATATTCTATGATTCTATGATCCTGTGGTGGGACAGGTTTCTACCCCAGTCAGCAAAGGGTGAAAGAGCTCCTCTCAGTACCTGTGAGGCCTACCAAACCTGAGATGGGCAGCTTCTTAAAAGGGAGGGTCCAAGCCCAGTGCAGGGTGGCACTCAGAGGGAAGGAAAACTAGAGCACAGAGCAGGGGCTGCTTACCCGGGAAAGCTGCTTAAGAGCCTTTGCTGCATGGACCCTCTGGAGACACAGAGGGACCATCTTTAATTCATTATTCTTCTTTTGTTAGGGCCCAGGGCACTCAGCCTGGGCAACCTCAGACATACAGGGGATTATGAACCCATTCCCCCTTCACAGAGACTATTGACCTTCTGCCTTGTGAGGGAAAGCAAGGGTGAGCCCGGACTGTTTTGTGGCCTGCAGGACTATTTTGTTTCCCTTTTATATTTTGAACGGCTGTTATGCCCAGAAGGGAGAGAGCTGCCTCCCTCAAACTTCCAGTCAGAGGCCCGCACCCAACATTCCAAACCAGAGCTACAGCAAGATTTACAGCCAGGAAAAGAACATCTGGGATGAGAGAGGTGCCCACCCTCGCCCCTAGAGGTATAACCTGTGAAATATCCACATGAAATTCTTAACAAATTGGGAATTACTGGTGTTTCTCTGGCACTAAAGGAAGGCAATTTATCACCTTCTCCTCTGGACACTAAAGATCACAAAACCAAGCAATAAACTCAGATTATGACTGAGTCATTCATAAAATGACTCTTCCTAAGTGACACATGGAGGTAGTGGAAAACAAAATACAGACTAAAACTGCCTCCAAGCTCAAATTACTGTATAAATGCATTGGACAACATTATCAAGAGAGATTAAAATTAAACCTAGTATAAAACCATAGCTCTGTAATACTATGATAGTGGAGTCAGTAGAATGGACATGAATTGGATGAGTTACCATGGCTGCATTAAGAATTTCTCCTTATTACTCAGATGTAAGACTTTATGAGAAGAACTCTTTCTGGTAAATAATTTGGCTTGGCAAAGTCATTTTTAGGATGAAGCAGATCAGGTGATGTCAAGAAAATATAAAGACAAGTCATCCTGTAGTATATTGGTGGTAGTAAGTACTTTGGTTTCTCATAATTCTTACTGAGCAAGAAAGATCACCAAAGCCAGTAAATATTCACTTGTTTGCACTTCAGACCCTTAAATCTAAAACCTACCTTGGGGATTTGTAATAAATGGATCCAGTGGCAGCAAAAGGCAGAATATGAGCTTGACATCTGCTTTGCTGTTCATAATTTGGATACAGCTGTCTTGGAAGAAAACCTAGTTTTTGAGTTACAGATTCTTTCTGGGATTTGCCAAAAGACACATCTGTTCTAAGGATGAAAATTCAAACTAAACTGTGGGTAAAAGAATCTGTTAAGCCAGAGATGTTGTTTAATCTTGAGAAAGAAAAACACATTAATAGCTTTTTGTCCAAACATCAGAGCTCACACAGACCACTACTGAAAGGTGGCCCAGGACGCTGGATTTCTCTTTTCAAAAGGATTATAGTTAGGAAAGGTTGAATCCCCAAAACTTTAGATTCCAGTATGGATTTTAGTCACAAAATGTGATGAATCCTGAACCTGAAGTGAGAAAATATTGTAACACATTATGCAGCATCTCCAGACCAGTAAAGTCGGAGCCCTTGGGATGCAGCATGGGTGGCAGGAGAAAACTGGTGTGAGGGAAATAGCCCATATTTGAATTGCGACTGGGAAAACTTTCATTGTTTTATAGTGAATGCGCTTTATTCTGATAAAGATGTAAAAACAACTTTGTGTCTTTAGGTTAAAGGTCAGTGGAGTAGTTCATAAACTTCCATCTAGATTAGACCCTCATGTTACTTCCCTAGCTGCCTTTCAAGGAAGCAACAACTGCCATAGGCCCATCAGAGAATGATGAATGAGTGCACTTGCTGACAAGTCATTACTAAGCTACTAAAATATTAAGCATGGGCCCCACATCCATTTTCCCAGATGGAAGCTGGTACCACAGCACAAGGGAGTTGGGCAGAATCAACTATCTTTAAACCTCTGACCCCAAGACTCCATCCTGTACAGTTTAGACACAACCTAGGAGGTGGCCCAAATTGGTTAGTCACTTTTCTGATAATAATGGTGGCCACAATGACTTGCTTTGTCACTGTAATCCAATAATAATTCCATTTTAAGGGAATATGTTGAAATCACTTAGCAAAGGTACCCTGACACCAGAATTGAGATATAATGGCAAAGGGTTCCTTGCTGAAAGTTCTTTGCTACCATCATCTCTTATCATAACTGTCGTACAACTGAATCTTCTCAGACTTGCATTGTATCACTGCTATGATATCTACGAGCCCACCTCCATTGTACAGATGCCGTGCCTTAATCCCCCTCTTTCACGATAGTGACACTGTATCCAGACAAATCAGAGGTAAGGACCCCAGCTCTGGGAGACAGAGACCCAAGCACTCCTGCCTCTCTATTTTTTCTCTTTTAATTAAAAATAATTATGATTAGGCTGGGAAAGATTAGGTTTTTATTGGTAAAATGTCAGTAAATGTCAATTTCACTGTACACTCACAAACTGATGTAAAAATATTTCTGACAATAATAATTGAAATTTACAGATAGGCAAAGTAAGAAAAATGCTGCTTGAGAACTTATCAGAGTTTGATTTAAGGATACTTATTTTGCATATTTTGACATGTGATGTTGACTGTTTGTGTTTTAACAGTTATAAAGCTTTAAATTTTTGAATTTTAACTTCTACTGTCATAAGATAATTATTGCCTGACACCTCATTGTTTGACACCCCTCCATAACTGTGAACATTTAAAGAAATAAAAATTGAAGAAAATGCTTAAACAAAACCCATTGATATTATCTGTCAAAATGATAAAAAAATAAAAATCAAATTTTGCTAAGTCTGGTTACGATGTACTAGTAAGAAGAAGGTGAAAACACACCATCTCTAGTACATTATGTTTTGCCAAGTTGATGTGTAGGATTCATAATCCAAAACTGAATTTTAAAAGTTTGTTTTCCCATTACTGTAAAAATGAATCCTCTCTTCTCTTGTTTACCATACTATTATGGTAAAAATAGTGAGAATTATATATACATCATATTACAAAAAAATAGTTTGTTTTCAAAGGGCTACCAAGGGGGTGAATGTATGTGCTGATCCACAGCATGAAAAACATCTTAAGAAAGCACATTTGCTTCTGTATCACATTTGGGGTCTTAGGCATAATGCCTCCTCTGTGATAATGCTGCTCAGGTCAGTTGAATCTTAAGCTTTAACAGATGATTTTGTACATCTATGTGCCTCTAAGAAATAATTACACAGACTGATGCTCAGTTTCATTCTATTCCTGCTGATCAATCTTTTCAGTGTTTACACACTTACCTTGCCAGCAAGTCGATCAACTCAAGTTTTGACATTCCATCAGGAAGCAATCGAGGAATAGCAGCAACACATGTTCTGAAAAGATCGATTTTTGGTTTTCTCTCACCACTGAAAATTTGAAACAGAGTTTATGGATCACTGGAAGCTGACCAAACTTTAGAAATAAACATGTTCAAGGATCTATAGTTTTGCTAAAATGTGATGGAAGAGATATAAAACATCTAAAAAAATGTATCTGCTTGAGTGCCAGACCACTGGTAAGGTCCTTGGCAAAAAGTCTAAGCACTAACAATATAACAACAAGGAAACTTCTCTTAAATAAATGACTGGCTTTAGCTGTTCTTGCACAAAAGACTACCAAAACATTTGCTTATTTTTGTGGCCTTACTGTAAAACATATTATTTACCTAGCCACAGTACAGTATTTAAGAAGGCCCACATAATACACAGATTAAAGCACCAGATTCTGGCCCTCTATATAGCACTGGCATGGAGGACACCACACACCACCCGCAGAGCACTTAGGAATTTGGAAGTGGGGAGAGAGGGGGCGGCACAGCTAGCGGCCAGAGCACCTATGTTGATCCCCAGCTGATGTAACAACCTCTTGGAGGCTGTTACCAGCTGGTACAATTTATAGCAACCATAAGTCTGCTCTAAATTGTGCAATGGCCAAACTGCTTCCTGGCAGCCCTGAGGATTGAGTGAGCATAAAGCTCTGTGAGAACCAAGGCCAGGGCCAAAATCTTGAAATTTCTTAACATCAGGCTAAGTTTCAACCAATGATTATCTTAATGACAGATATTGCAACAAGCATGGCTTCTAGTTGTGCCACTTCCTATGATCATTACAAATGATGAAAATGCAGGAGTAGAGTAGAAATCCTTCCTATAGTCTCCAAAAAAAATGATCATTAATTTGACTATTTTTACCAAATCTTCTGCTGTTTGGCTATCTGGCATTAGTAACCCATATAAATAAGCTAACCAAAGTACAATATTTTAACAGGCATGGTCTTTCACACAATTAATTATTTGTATTGCAATAGCACCCGGAGGCCCCAACCAAGATCAGTACCTCACTGTGGTAGGTACTCTACAAAAATGTATAATAAGGGAGAGACTCTGTCTTGAAAATCTTACAGTCTAAACAGACAAAGGATGGGATGGGAAACCAAGGCACAGAGAATTGATGAGACTTTCCCAAAGTCATAGAACCCAGCTCTCCAGAGTCCCAGTCCAGTACCCTCTCTAGACTACATAGGGTATTAAATTTGGATATCTTATTCTCATGCTAAATAACACAGATGCCATGAATTTAGAAACACTTAAACAAGACTAGAGAACATCACCGTTTTAATGCATTCTTGAAACTATTAATGTTACAGGTACAAACACAGCCTATACTTATTATAATATGAAGATGTGAATTTAATGGTAGTTTTGTGGCCCTACTTGGCAGCCATTATTTCTCAGCACATTTTCATACATTCATCAGCTTGAATTTGGACTGTCAAAAATAACAAATCCAAATGAATGTTCAATGTACTCTGCTTGCACTGTACAATGCATGAATATTATTTTTCATGATGAATTTCTTAATATCTGTACCTTAAAGTGTATCTCAATTGAATAGATTCTCATTATGAAAATCTGAATTTACTTGTGAAGTGCATTGAGATCCACTTATGAAAAGCATGATGTAAGAGCTAGGCATTGTTATTATCTCTAAACTATAACGTTTCATGTGAGAATTTAAGGATCTAATCCTTGTGATCTGTCCTAGTACTTCATTAATATCAATACCACTGATTTGCAGATGAAATTTGCAGGGCTTCTAGGCAGACAAAGCAGGTTCAGTATTAGACATTTAATTAGTATACAATTCTTTACTAGCAGTCACTAGGGCTAATAGTTTGTGCGTTGAGTGGAAGCTTGTGAACTAACAGTTCAAGAAGAAACCTCTATAATGGCAGATGTGAAAATATTTATAAATATTATGTCTCTAGGTTGTTCCAGTAGTTTAGCAACTGTTCAGAGCACTCCTATGGGAGGATCCAAATCTGACAAGACTTCATGTTCAGACATTATCTGGGCTAGTGAGGGTTCTGTGGACATAACATGCAAGATTTTACTAAGGAATGGCTGACATAGCTCTGCAGCGATCTCTTTGATTGATTCAGGAACCCATATGATGAATTCTGGATGAAGTTTCTTCCACCTGTTTTCAGCTGGAAGGACAGTGTTTGCATGTTGAGAGTGGGAAATTAAAGCAGAATAGAAAGGATTTTTTTTTTAAGTCTACAAAAATTATTACAGTAATTGTAAAAAAATGTGTATACTGTATGCAACTTTGGCATATGATGGCTTTGAGTGCAGTGCAAAGATTGGTAGACCCCTGCGTGGATGCAAAATTTGTATCCGCATCTGATCTGTGATCTGCAAAGATGGTCCGTGGATGTGGATATCCAGGGATATAAGTGGATATCCGCAGATTTGCAGGGATCTAGATATAAAATTTGGATCTGCATCCATCCGCGATCTGCAAATATAAAGCGGATACCCACAGATTTGCAAGCTCTAGCAATCGGAGGCTCTGCAAACATTTAGGAACTGTGAGAGAGGTTTTAATGATTTTGTTCAGTTTCGGGAGAGGGAGGGCCTGTCCACACTTTGGCCAATTCTGGAGGACTGGGTACTTCAGTGCATGGTGTCAGTGGCAAGCCAAGGGCTGGCATCATCAACCATCTCCACTTTCCTATTGGGACTTACATTTGTCAGTAGGCTGAATGGTTACCAAGATGCTTGTGGCGGGATTTCAGTTGGGAGGTTTATAGTGGGGTAGTCATCAAGCACTGGCCCCAGAGACGACCCATGTTGCCCCATCACTGTTAATACACTTAAGGTTTTGGTGAAAATTCCTGATCTTATATGTCGTTGTGAACAAGAGGCAACCTTGGTCAGGGCGGCATTCCTGGTAGAATTTTTGGGGGCTTTTAGGATCAGCAAATTAGTGCCTGGGCCATGGAGGGACACTTTGGGAAGGGCTTTGGAATTCAGGCATTTACATTGTGAGGATGATTAGCTATCTTAACATTGAGGATGTCAAAGATAGATTTGGGAGGCCGGGGTCAATCCATTATACTGTAGGATGGTGGCGAGCTGAGAATCTGCCCTGTGGGGGCCATGAGGGCATATATTGCAATAAGACCAAATAAAGATGGGCCCCTCTTTATTCACAGTGACGGAAGCCCCCTCACAACATTCCAGTCTGTTATAGTTCTAAGCTGGGGCTGATGACGTGGGGCTTCCAGCTCATAAATCTGTTTCCTATTCATTTCGGATCAGGGTGGCTACAGCGACGGTGCAGCTGGGTCTGGGGGCAAAGGCAATTCAGGCAATTGGGCGCTGGCATTCTAATGAATACAGGATGCATGTGAAACCCCAGGTTGGGAAGCAGAAATAATTTTGCTTATGTTTCCATTTCAGACAATTGCAGATGGGTTAGGCAGCCAGTGGGGAACATAAGAGCGGCCATATTGAGTCAGAGCAAAGGTCCATCTAGCCCCGTATCCTGTCTTCTGATAGTGGCCAATGCCAGGTGCCCCAAAGGGAATGAACAGAACAGGTGTGGATCTGTGGGCACAATATTGTGTATACAGTGCACAGGCTGGCTTCCAGGTTGACAGGAGGTTCACAGCTCAGCCTCAGTGGTGAAGCAATCCAGAGATAGCATGGCAGGAGGGGCATGATACGGCACCAGTGGATGCCCCTTGTATACTCTGGTGACCGGATGTGACTGTACTTCACCTTGGGGGAAATGATTTGGGAAAGTGTAAAGGGGTAGACTTGATGTTGAGAAACAAGAGGGACTTGGTACAGATCCTATACATTTTCCCAGGAGTAAAAATTATTTACTTATTCAGGGAGGATGGGGTCCACCTATCTCACTGGAGAGCTGATCTATTTTTGGCTGACATTAAAGAAGGCCTCAGTAAATACCTGGCTAAGTATGGGGAGGAGGCAGCCAAGCAAATTACTGGCACCTCCTTGCAGCAGATGTCCAGTGGAGGTACTTCATAGGGATTGGATACGTTGATCAGATAAAATGGATTAGTCAAGGATTTAAAGGAGGCATTCTTTAAAGGAGCAGAGAAAGAGGGTTTGGGGCTCCCATGACTAGCATGGCAGGGAGTCAAACCATCTCCCCTTTTTTTCCCCCTCTTAACAAGAGACATAGTATGTCTGCCTGGGCTGGAAAAAAAGTGTGTGTGTCAAGACCTTTAATTTTTCCTAAAAAGCTTGGACACTCAAAATGCTTTGAAATGGCTGTGAGCACTGAAGAGCATTATGGGTATCGCGATATGAAAAAACATACCAAGCATAATACTTTGATGCTGAAATAGCATTATTATTATTTACATAGTAACATTAGTGTGCATGACGTTTAATAGAAATAAAAGATGACAAGGTTCCTGACCAGAAGAGCTTACAATCTAATTTAGACTAACAGAGCAATGGGAACCAATGAAGGAGGACAGAAGAAAGGCAGTTACAACACAGAGATTATTCACAGCTGTAACAACAGCTGGATTTCAGCCAATTAGTGGAGTTGATTGGGTATTCGTTGTACTTCTGGTAAGTTGGCCATTTTGTCTGACAAACCTATTAAAAATCCACAAAAGTCCAGTTGCCTCTCTACTGCCATATCTCTCCAATGGCCTCCTTCCCTACAAGGGACAAGCCTCCCTTAAAGGGCTGGCTCTCTGATTGTAGAAGAACTCACTCTGTCCCTTCCACAACAAGGATGGGCAACGTCTGTCCAATGATCTGACTCCTCTTTCCATCAAGGCAGTTCTCTGCAAGGGGCCGCCCTGCTTCCTTCATCACATGACACCTCAGATTGCTCTGTATCTAGTAAAAATCCCTTTCCCATAGAACACTCAACAGAGAACTTGTTCAATGACTCATACTGGATGTATTTATGAATGCACCAGTGAAGAAATGCTCCTTTTAACCCTCTTAAATTTGAGGCCATCACCACAAGATGACTTGGAACTGTAATGAAGGTTTGATTTTTGACTGGTGTCATGGACATTGAGGGGAAATTTCAAAACTTCTTTACTATTAACTGTAGTTCTCAAAATTTACTGCCACCATTTTGAAGTTCAGTGATGGCAGAAATATTTAGCAACAGTGGTCTGAGTCATTCCTTTGCATACTCTGCTGATAGGCCTGCACTGTGGACACTGGTGCTTTTTACACTACCTTCCCATTCCTAAAATTCTGAGGTAATTTTGGCTGCTTTGGGGGAGTAAATCCAATTCCCAAAATTACCACATGCCTGCAAATAAATACTAAAATCCAGAAAAACAAAGTTATATTTTCTGATGAAGAGAGGGGGTGACATCACTGACCGTTCCTGCTGTACCCACAAATGGTGGATTTCACAAAAGGCACTAAGTGTATGCATTAGCAAACTGTACTTGTTACACTCTGTCCCTATGACAGCTAAGACAGAACTTGAGACTGGTTGGAAAAAATAAAGCAAAAGTTCCTTTTGAGTTTTTTTTCAATCATACAGGATTTTGCTTTACTTTTATTTAACACTCACGTGATCATGTCTTCAGGTTCCTTGTTTAACATCTGTATGTTAGTTAGCATCATACATCGTCCGACTTCTTTATCAAGATGTCTTAGTATGTTGTCCACAGCTTTTCTTACTTGAGAATAATACAATGACATACCTGTAAAATATATATTTCAATTTTTAAAGAAGAACATAATATTAATAGAGATTCAGGCATTTTGAAGACGGGAGAGCTTATTCCAGTAGTGCTACAAGAAGTAAAACAACACTAAGTTTTAACTATGATGTAACCTATTGCCTCAACTACTACATCCTGATTCAGAGCCAGATCAGCCATCCTCTCTCATGGTGAGTAGTACCTTACTCTGAGAGTAGTCCCAATGATTTGGACTACTTATGGAGAAAGATACTAACACAGCCTTAGTAGCTTAGTAACTGAAATCTGGCTGTAAGTGGTTAAATGGAAACTGAATTTTGTATAATTCTAGTCCACGTCCTGAAAAGCTTTATTATATATTTAGCCACCCTCTGAGACTTTGAGAGCTTTAAAAAAAACTGACAAAAATAAAGGTTTTGAGCAAGCAGCTAGTCTTAAAATTAACACAAAAATTGGATTTGAACTAGCTCTCAAAATCCTCTTTTGGTATGAAAAATTAGGTCATGCTGTTTTGTATTAAATACAATATTAGTTTCATGCTGTGATACACTAGCCAATGGAAATCAGATAATTTAAAAGTAGATATAATTTTCACAATTAAAAATGTAAACCTCAAAACATAACGCTTCCTACTTTTATGCTATTAGGCTGAGCTTTTCAAAGAATCCCAAGGAAACTTTATATAAATCACCACCAATCAAGAAGTATTTCTTAATCTGCTTTTCTCTAACCATTTCACTTTTTAGCAGATAAAGCCAGCGTAGGTTCAGAACTCTGAAATTACCTCAACATTCAACTTCTTCATATGCTCTAAATCCCCTGGTAGAGTGGGAAACATATGAATAAGTAATCTACCATGATTTTATATTATATTGAACATGAATAATTGACTCTCCATTTCATTTCAGAATTAGAATTCTGTTTATAAAAAAAAAAAGTGAATGCAGCCTCACTAAGTGGAAACCAGACCGATGCTAAATATTTTGCTGCAAAACTATAGTAACAAGAAATAAATTAGTAACAAGAATTCAATCCTGCAGACTTTTACTACTAGCTGCAGAGCTTACTAACGCGAGTAGTAATTGAAATAAATATGATTAGCACTAATACCTAGTAGTAATTGTTTATAGGATTGGGCCTTACATTTTTATTATCATGATTATATACTATAGTACACGAAAGTCTTTTTCATTGGTGGGGAATTATACTGTACTTGCACTTAAAAGTTTCTTCCAGTACTTAAAATATAGATACTCTACAACTGATGGTGTTTCTCAAACTGGTGGATACATGTGGAGTACAAACACTGTATTTCAATTACTAGCAGGGAAACTGAATAAACAAACAAATATTCAGCATTCAGAAGATTTATTGATTTACCTACATACTCAATGAATTATGAAATATATCCCAATAAGCTTAAATTTAAGAAAATAGAATTAATCAGTCTAAAGGATATGTTTCACTGAAAATAGATGATAAATAAAAATACAATTAAATACATATCTATATTAAACATTTCTATATATTCACTTAGGAGTATTGTACATGGTTACACTGGTCATTATAAGTTTTCACATTATTACATGCCTGTTACTGACCTATCATTTTAGCTTCCTCCTCTGTGAGAGTTTTGCTTAAGTAAGTTTTCTTCACTCTTAGAGTGTTTCCAGAGGGAAGGACAGCTCCAGTAACTGGCATTGGAGGTTCACCATCTTTTTGCTGCAAGCTATCAGCAATCACCAAGAAAGCTCTCAGACCAATATTCATTCTCTGTAAAGTTCAAAATGTGAATGAATAGCATAATCAAATAATTACCACCCTTTTCACATTTCAAAAATCACATTTATCAGAAATAAAATTTTGCTATACCAAATCGGAATAAATTAATTTACAGAGATATTTCCCTCTGCCAAAATCTGAACAGAATAAAATAATGTTTCTACTCAACTACATTAAATGTTAGCACATATATTTATGTCTATAATGCAAACTTCATACAGTTGTGGCAATTACAAAAAATCTATGGTATAACCATTCAACAATATTTCCTACAGTGCATCATATCTTGTATTAAATAAGGCTAAAATAAAAAACGGTTACTCACCTTCTAGTAACTGTTGTTCTTTGAGATGTGTTGTTCATGTCCATTCCAATCAGGTGTGCGCGTGCTGCGTGCACGACAGCCGGAAGATTTTCCTCCTAGCAGTATCCGTAGGGTTGGCTGGGCATCCCTGGAGTCGCGCCTATATGGCACCCAATATAGGGCCCTGCCAACCCGACCTCCCCTCAGTTCCTTCTTGCTGGGGACTCTGACAGAGTGGTAGAAGGGAGGGTATTGGAATGGACATGAACAACACATCTTGAAGAACAACAGTTACGATAAGGTGAGTAAACATTTTTTCTTCTTCGAGTGCTTGTTCATGTCAATTCCAATCAGGTGAATCACAAGCCAAAGTTCAGGAGGCAGGGTTGGAGTCGTCCATTGATTGTAGTACCACTCTATCAAAGGCCACGTTGTCTCTGGCCTGCTCGGTGATTGCGTAATGTGTGGTGAAACTGCGTATGGAGGACCACGTCGCTGCCCTGCATATTTCCTGAGTAGGAACCTGAGCCAAGAAAGCAGCTGAAAAGGCCTGCGCCATGGTGGAGTGTGCGGTGATTGGAGGGGCAAGCACCACTGCCAGGTTGTAGCACTCTCGGATGCAGGACGAAATCCACAACAAAATTCATTGACAGGAGACTGGAAGACCTTTTATCCTGTCTGCCACAGCCACAAACAGTTGAATGGACTTCTGGAACAGTTTCATTCTTTCCATGTAAACGGCTAATGCTCTGCAGATGTCCAATGAGTGAAGCCTCTGCTCCCTGCCACTCGAGTGTGGTTTAGAATAGAAGACTGGGAGGAAGATGTCCTGGTTGATATGAAACTGGGAGACAACCTTCAGGAGGAATGCAGGATGTGGCCTGAGCTGAATCTTGTCCTTATAGAACACCATTTAAGGGCGCTCTGATGTTAGGGCCTTGAGCTTGGACACCCTCCTGGCTGAGGTTATCGCTACCAGAAATGCCACCTTCTATGACAGATAAAGCAGGGAACAAGTCGCCAGTGGTTTGAAGGGTGGCCCCATCAATTTGGACAGGACCAGATTGAGATCCCAGGCCGGGACCGGCTGCCTGACATGTGGGTATAGCCTGTCAAGACCTTTCAGGAAACGGCTGACCATAGGGTTGATGAAGATTGACCGGCCCCCCACGCCTGGATGGAAGGTAGAGATGGCAGCCAAGTGAACCTTTATTGATGACATGGACAGCCCCTGCTGCTTGAGATGGAGGAGATAGTCTAATATAAGTGGCACGGAGACAAGCGTCAGAAATGAACGGTGCTGTGCCGACCAGACTGAAAATCTCTTCCACTTGGCAAGGTAAGTAGCCCTGGTAGAAGGCTTCCTACTGCCTAGGATGACTTATCTAACCTGGTCCGAGCAAGAGAGCTCCGCCGGATTCAGTCACGGAGCTTCCACGCTGTGAGGTGCAGCGGCTCGAGGTTTGGGTGTTGGAGACGGCTGTGGTCCTGAGTTAGTAAGTCCGGGAAGAGCGGCAAGGTGACTAGAGCATCTGCAAGAGCGATGTGTACCAGTGCTGGCGGGGCCAGGCTGGAGCTATCAATATCACCGAAGCTTGCTCCCTCCGTACCTTGAGGAGCACCTTGTGAACGAGTGGTATGGGTGGAAACGCGTATAGGAGATGGCCTCCCCATGGGAGGAGGAACGCATCTGCAATGGAGCCCGTGCTTTGATTCAGGAAGGAGCAAAACTTCTGGCACTTCCTGTTGCGTCGCGTGATGAACAGGTCTATCTGGGGAAAACCCCTGAGTTCGCAATGTCCGGGCAAAGGGACCACTCGTGGCCTTGGAACAACCTGCTGAGATAGTCCTCCGACTCGTTCTATACTCCAGGGAGGTACAATGCTTGCAGGTGTATCGAATGCTCTACATAGAAGTCCCACAGCATGAGGGCTTCCTGGCACAGGGGAGAGGAGCGTGCACCCCCCAACTTGTTGATATAAAACATCGCCGTGGTGTTGTCTGTCATAACTGATACACATCTCCCTGTTAAGTGGGCTCGGAAACTCTGACACACCAGGAGTACTGCTCTCAGCCCTCTGACGTTGATGTGGAGAACGAGTTCCGCCTGAGACCAGAGGCCTTGTGTCCTGAGGTCTCCCAAATGTGCTCCCCAGTCCATAACTGACGCATCTGTCACTAGGAAGAGAGACGGCTGAGGGCTGGTAGTATGGGCTCCCACACATACTACCTGTGGGTCGAGCCACCACTGGAGGGCATCGAGGATGAGCGAGGTAGAGTCACAACCCTGTCCAAACTGTCCCGAGCCGGCCGATACACCGAGGTTAGCCACAATTGGAGAGGCCGGAGTCTGAGCCTGGTGTGTTGCACCACAAAGGTACAAGCGGCCGTGTGTCCTAGAAGTTTCAGGCAATTCCTTGCTGTGGTGGTGGGGAACTGCCTGAGACCTCTTATGATGTCGCCGAGGGACGGAAACCTTGCTTCCAGGAGGTATGCCCTGGCTTGTGTCAACTCCAGTACTTCCCCTATAAACTCTATCTTCTGAACCGAGGAGAGCGTTGATTTCCCCTCGTTCAGAAGGAGGCCCAGTTTGTCAAATGTTGTTCTTATGAAGTCGACTTGTGCCTCCATTTGAGATCTGGTGCGGCCCTTGATGAGCCAGTCATCGAGGTATGGGAACACCTGTACCTGCCGCCTGCGCAGGAACGCGGCCACGACTGCCATGCACTTAGTGAACATGTGAGGTGCTGCTGACAGGCTGAAAGGGAGGACTGTGAAATGGTAGTGGGTGCTGCTCACCACAATCCTGAGGTATTTTCTCTGGGACGGAGTTATTGCTATGTGAAAGTATGCATCCTTCAAGTCGAGGGCAGCATACCAGTCTCCTGGATCTAATGATGGGATGATGGAGGCCAAAGAGACCACATGGAACTTGAGCTTCTTCATGAACTTGTTGAGTTCTCGCAGGTCTAGGATGGGCTTGAGTCCACCTTTGGCTTTTGGTATTAGGAAATACCGGGAATAGAAACCCTTACCCTTCTGCTCCTGAGGAACCTCTTCCACTGCCCCAGTGAAAGGAGCGAGTGCACCTCCTGTATAAGGAGTTGCTTGTGAGAAAGGTCCCTGAAGAGGGACTGGGAAGGAGGGTGGAAGGGCAGGAGGGCACAGAATTGGATGGAGTCTCCCCTCTTTACTGTGCGGACCACCCAGCAGTCCAAAGTGATACGGGACCATGCACGGTAGAAGGGGAACAGTCAAGACAAAAAGGTAAGGCGGGGTAGATCCAGTTCTTGTCCTGGTGTGCGGTCCTTGACCACACCTTCAAAAGGCCGGTTTGGGGCTCAAAGGGGGCTTGAGTTGGCCAGAGCTCTGACCTGAGGATGGGTGTGGCCTTTTCCTGCCACCCCTATTCCTCCTCCAGGAACCAACCTGTCGGTTTTGTTGGTAAAACTGCTGAGGAGGCTGCAGCCTGAAGTGCCTGCACTGTGTAGTGGGGATGTGTATGCCCAGGTACTTGAGGGTGGCTCTTGAGTCTTTTAAACTGTGCAGTATCCTGTCTGTCTTTTCAGAGAAAAGGGCCTGACCTTCAAAGGGTAGGTCTTGGATGGTCTCTTGGACTTTGTAAGGAAGCCCAGAGACCTTGAGCCAAGAGGACCTTCTCATGGCCATCCCTGTAGCCATGGTTCGGGCTGCTGTGTCGGCACAATCAAGAACCCCCGGCAAGGAGGCCTAGAAATGAGGTTGTCTTCCTCCACCAAGGCATTAAATTTGGAGCGGGAGTCTGGTGGCAATATCTCGGCAAACTTGGCCATTGCTCCACAGGTGTTAAAGGAGTACCGACTAATGATGGCCTGTTGGTTTGAAATGTGGAGCTCCAAACCACTGGTGGAGTAGATATTTCTCCCGAACAAGTCCACCTTTTTCACATCCTGATTTTTAGGGGAGGGTCCCTGAAACCCCTGACGCTCCCTTTAGTTTGCAGCATCCACCACCAAAGAGTTGGGTGGAGGGTGGGAATAGAGATGCTCATATCCCCTTGAGGGGATGAAATAGCGTCTCTCTTTTCTCTTCGCTGTAGGGGGCAAAGAGGCCAGCGTCTGCCACAAAGTTATTGTGGTCTCAGTTATAGTTTTGATGAGTGGCAGCACAATGTGCGAGGGCCCAGAGGGGGTGAAGATGTCCACCCTGGGAACAGCATCTTCTACCAGCTCCTCTGCCTGGATCCCCAGGTTCTGGGCCACCTTGTAAAACAACTGTTGCAGGACCCTGCTATCTTCCAAGGCAGAGTCCATTGACGTGCCCACAACAGCCTCATCTGGGGAGGAGGAGGCCGAGAGCACCAGCACATGGCCTTGGTCACTGCCCTCAGCCCCAAGACAGTCACGTTGTCCATTGGGCTGCTATAACGCCGGTGTCGCAGTCCCCGGTGCCGAGGAGGTGAGTGCCGAGATGGTCGTCGGTGCCATGGTGCTTGCTGGTGCCAGGGTGGTCACCGGCGTGGAGGAATGAGCGGCAGGCAGAGGTATCGGTGGCGTCTCTGGTGCCAGCTGCTGTGTGGGGGTGAAGGATGCCGACATGACCAATGCCGACCTGGATCTCAATGCCTGGCTCTGACCCTGGGCTTGATGGTAGGCCCAGGGAGTCCAAAAGAGCCACTGAGCTGGTGGTTGCCATTGAGGTGGCCACGGTGCCAGAGGAGGCTGGTGGTGTCGCCGAGATCTAGACCTCCTGCTGCTGGACCTATCTGACTGATAGGACTCTGCCTCAGACTCCGAGGTCTCCAAAATGGAAGACCACAGAGGAGCGGTAATGGGTCGTGCCGACGAGCAGTGCCAGGCCCCTGGGGATTGGTGCAGTCCCCCCTTGTGGGCGGCCGGCACCAGGGAGTGGCCTCGTCGAGATGGGGAGTGGAGCAACATCATCTCTGGCTTGCCCCTAGATAGGATAGGTGGCCGGGTTATGACCAGTGCCTCATCCCACCTTGGAGAAGGCAGTGCTGTGAAGCGAAAAAGGTCCTGTGCCACCTCAAAAGTCTCTGGAGAGGAGGGGAGGTGAATATTCCGGCCATGACAGTCCGGAGAATGGTAGTGGGCCTGACTTGACTGGACCCCCCTGGGAGGTGCCGGGCCCAACGTAGGCTGGATGGGCTGAGGCCTCCCTGTCATTGGCTCCTAAGGCTTAGGATGGGGAGAGCGCCCTCTCTCCTGCCTCTTTTTCTTCTGGAGCACCGTGGATGAAGACCGGTGGCTACCAGAAGTCTTATACTTGGCACTCGGTGTCAGGAGTCCTTAGCCTCCTTCCTTGGTACCAGCTTCCATGCTGTCGGTGCCGGTGCGCTGCGCACAGAGGAGGCACTCGGCACGGGCTCTGCCGACTCTGGGTCGGACGGAGGGCTGCCTCCATGAGAACAATTCTAAGTCTCTGCTCACGATCCTTAAGGTTCCTCGGCCAAAACCCTTTGCAAATGCGGCACTTGTCCCTTTGGTGACTCTCATCAGGGCACTTCAAACAAGAAGTGTACGAGTCGCTCCTTGGCATCAATTTACCCCACAGACTTCACACGGTTTGAATCCCGGCGACCGAGGCATACCCTGGTGCTGAGGGACGAAACGGGGGGGGGGGAAGTGGGGGGAGGAACCCTGCAACGGAAACTTAGAGAAACTACTAACACTGCTAATACTACTATCTAAGAATCTAACTGTATAGAAATGACAGTGGGACACTTCTAGAGGCGCTTGCAGAAGCAAGAGCAAGGGACGTTCCAGCTAGCCATCACTGGCAGTAAGAAGGAACTGAGGGATGGTTGGGTTGGCAGGGTGCTATATTGGGCGCCATGTAGGCGCGACTCCAGGGGGCGCCCAGGCTGACTCTACGTATACTGCCAGGGGAAAAATCTTCCGGCTGTCGTGCACAGCACGCGCACACCTGATTGGAATTGACATGAACAAGCGCGTGAAGAAGAATATAAATTCTTCTGAGCAATCAAAATTGAAGCTGAACATAATGCAATAAATACATATTTCAGTAAAAAGTGTGCATATATGTCATACCTCTGGATTGAGACTGAAAGCTTTTGCTGGTTTTCCAACACAAAGAAAGTCAAAGATAATTTCTTTCATTGCAAAATCTAAACGTTCCTAAAACGGAAAAAATTGTTACAAATCAGATGAAATTGCTTCTTTTGTTAAAGGCAATAGAAATATTGAAGCAGGATGTCATCAGGATTTATTTAAATTTATTTAGGATCAGACTTTCAAAAGTGCACAGCACCCACAACTTGTTCCAGACTTTCAGTAGAGCTCAGCTCCTATTCCAACTCTATCTAAATAGAAGTTGCTGAGTATTGAGCACTTTTGAAAATCTGGCCATTTAATTTAGGTACCTAAATGAGCGATTTTAAAAGTCTCTTTTTTAATTATTTAAATTTCACTTGAGCAATTGTAGTACTAATGTGCTATTTTATAAAACAAAAGTCTATTCACAGATGCAAAGCATCTAAAATTCAGCAAAGCATTTAAGTATATGCTTAAGTGCATCCCCGTTTAGTAAAGTACTTAAGCGAGGGCTTAATTTTAAGCACACATGTAAGTGCTTTGCTAAATACAGGGCTGCCCAGAGGATTCAGGGGGCCTGGGGCAAAGCAATTTTGGGGGCCCCTTCCATAAAAAAAAGTTGCAATACTATAGAATACTATATTCTCGTGGGGGCCCCCGTGGGGCCCGGGGCCTGTGGTAAATTGCCCCACTTGCCCCCTCCTCTGGGCGGCCCTGGCTAAATGGGGATGGTTTGCTGAACTGGAGCCACAGAGGAGACTAGCCTTCCATTGATGAGTGCAGAATTTATGTGGTAGACTCCCATTAATACCAAATAACATTTTGTGTGTCAGTCCCTGGTGCATTAAAATGGCATTACTGGAACTGATCCTGTCACTTTCCCGTGTTCTACACCAGTGTGACTTCACTATCATTTCTAGCCTAATCCACACCCACAATTTACCATTGCCTAGGAGAAGGCTATCAAGAGTGAGGGATGAATAAAGTGACACAATACTGAGTTTATTCTTCCATTAATAATTTATTAGGAAAATAAATTATTCATTACTTGGACACAGTTCTTTTCCATACCTGTGCAATGAACTGTATAATTTTCACAAAGATGTTTAGAGGCATATCCCTTGGCACCACACCACGGGACCCTTTTGGGAATAGCGTTGTGACAATGGTTATAAGTCGACTAAGAAAAGAAAAAAGCAAGCATCAGCACAGTTCCATTCCTTGCAGATGAGTGGCAGGTGTATCTTCTTGTTTAATTACCCCAAATTCTGTCTGGAAATCTCATTTAGAAAGCCTCAAGTATGGAAAGGCTTTTCCAAATTAAAAGGTACAATAGTACCTTGCTCTGTTTCTTTGTTTCTATGTTTGACTGAGCTATTGCTATTTTGTTATTGTGCGGCAAGCATCCACAATCCTGCCAATAACACACTTCTCTTTCTATTTCCACTATTTCCAGAAGCAAAGAGTGAGTCTGTCTATATTCCGGCTCTTCCAAAAGCAAAAGCTTTTGGTATAGTAATTCCAAAAAGCAGGAGAAAAATTGTTAAATGTCACAAAAAGGAACATTTTATTGTGCACATTTGACAGCAGAATCTCTTCTAGGTCAAGGACACTCAGTGGAGCCACTGGACTTCTACAATGGAAACATCCACAGCAAAGGGGCCTGGTTACAATTACAACTGCAAAACTTTACCTCTGGGTAGCTGTATTGCTTTCACATTTAATTCTAATCATGTAAACCCACAGTAGTCTGTACAGAGACTCCAGTGCAACTCGAGCCATTTTGGGGTCCTTGTTCTAGAAGAAAAACACAAGCAAACAGTAGATTTCAGCCAGTTAAGTCTTAACTCTACAAATCCCTCTAATTTTTTCTTGGAGCACAACCTATAAAGGAAGTTTGGGCTGCATATCCACTCTTAGTGCATGCCAAGATTTATAGCTTTGATACTGAGCATCACAAAAAGATGTGGAAACACACAGCTACTTGATGCCCAAATATAGTACTGGCACACAGAAAAACATAAAATTATCATTGTACAGAATTTAATCTTAAAATTTGTTTAAAACTTATTTCTAAATGACCCATCTTTTAAAATACTATTAAAGATTTCAGACATCCTAAGTGCCTGTGTTAGCATAAAACAGATGAGATATAGTGCAATTAAGAATCACTATGGAAACCAATTGTATTCAAATCTAGACAAAAATTTCATCTTCAATTAAGCTGTCGGACTTTTTTTTAATACAAATCTTATTCCATTTTTATGCACTGATATTAAGCATATACCCAATAAATTTATTATATACTACACACATTTAAAAATGACAAAATTTAAACTTAGATAGAATGACCAGTTGGACTGGGTAACATTTGAGGCTGAGAACAACATCTGTGTTGGTTTTTTTCAGAAGAGTTTGAACCAGTAAAGTCTCTTGTTTCCCCTTCATCTGGTGTGCTGCTCAGTTGTTTTAGTCTTTGGGTACCTAACTGACATTCTGTCCACCATGTGCCTCTATCACACAGCCTTTGGGCTGAAATAATGGTCACAGAACCCTCTCTGTCTTCTACAGATGGCTCCTAGCCATTGGTCCATTTAAGTGCCAATCTACTGGTCCCTCCCTTGAGCTACCCTCAAAGTCTGCAGACTAGTATAGTATTTGTATTAGGACCAAACCAGAAGTGGCTGTTAGCAAAGGCACATAAATTATGAGAAATACTAGGTTTGTTTATATTTTCAAGCTTTATCATTATTACTAATAAAAATCCACATTGAATATTACTTGAAATTAATACTTAACTTGAACTCTGAAATTATAACAGGTATATTTAGTATTCATAAAGCACTTTACATAGTCAACATGTTGTACAAATATTATCTGAAATGGTTTGAATTAGGACTGTCGATTAACCGCAGTTAACTCACACAATTAACTCAAAAAAAAATTAACTGCGATTAAAAAAAATAATCGCGATTAATCGCACGGTTAAACAATAGAATACCAATTGAAATTTATTAAATATTTTTGGATGTTTTTCTACATTTTCAAACATATCGATTTCTATTACAACACAGAATACAAAGCGTACAGTGCTCATTTTATATTATTTTTTATTACAAATATTTGCACTGTAAAAATAAAATAAATAGTATTTTTCAATGTACCTCATACAAGTACTGTAGTGCAATCTTTATCGTGAAAGTGTAATTTACAAATGTAGATTTTTTTTGGTTACATAACTGCACTCAAAAACAAAACAATGTAAAACTTTAGAGTATACAAGTCCACTCAGTCCTACTTCTTTTTTAGCCAATCGCTAAGACAAACAAGCTTTTTTACATTTACGGGAGATACTGCTGCCTGCTTCTTATCTACAATGTCACCTGAAATGAGAACATGCGTTCGCATGGCACTTTTGTAGTCAGCTTTGCAAGGTATTTACGTGCCAGATATGCTAAACATTAGTATGCCCCTTCATACTTCAGCCACCATTCCGGAGGACATGCTTCCATGCTGATGATGTTCGTTAAAAAAATAGTGTGTTAATTAAATTTGTGACTGAACTCCTTTGGGGAGAATTGTATGTCCCCTGCTCTGTTTTACCCGCATTCTGCCATATATTTCATGTTATAGCAGTCTCGGATGATGACCCAGCACATGTTGTTTGATTTACGAACACTGTTACTGCAGATCTGACAAAACGCAAAGAAGGTACCAATGTGAGATTTCTAAAAATAGCTACAGCACTCGACCCAAGGTTTAAGAATCTGAACTGCCTTCCAAAATCTGAGAGGGACGAGGTGTAGAGCATGCTTTCGGAAGTCTTAAAAGAGCACCACTCCGATGCTGGGAACCATCAGCGACTGGTTGAAGTAGGACTGAGTGGACTTGTAGGCTCTGAATTTTACATTGTTTTCTTTTTGAATGCAATTATTTTTTTGTACATAATTCGACATTTGTAAATTCAACTTTCATGATAAAGAGATTGCATGACAGTACTTGTATTAGGTGAATTGAAATATACTATTTCTTTTGTTTTTTACAAAGCAAAGATTTGTATTCAAAAATAAATAGAAAGTGAGCACTGTACACTTTGTATTCTGTGTTGTAATTGAAATCAATATATTTGAAAATGTAGAAAACATCAAAAAATATTTAAATAAATGGTATTCTATTATTATTTAACAGTGCGATTAATCATGTGATTAATTGTGCTATCAATTTTTTTAATCACTTGACAGCCCTAGTTTGAATAAAATTTTATACTGAAAATTATTCACCATAAATTTAATTTAAAGTCATTACTAAATTCTATATCAGGTTATAAATGGTAACATGTTTTCAAATATATTACAGAAGACACGAAGCAAATTATTTTTGTATTGGCTTACTTGCAGATTAAAAGTGTAGAGATACAGGCATCTACACTTTATATTATCACTGGCAAATCACATTTTAAAATAAAACAGCTCCTCTACATCCATAATCTGAATAGCTGTCTTCAGTAATATTGAACAGCCTCCCAGCTGTTAGAGAGTTTTGGTGGAGCTCCTAGGAATGACCTTCTTAAATAACAGAATTGGAAAGAAACAGGGTTGTGCTTCCACCAGGGGAGGGCCAGGTCCCTGGGCCTGGCCAGGCTATGTTTGGACAGAAAAAGGGAGGAAGAAGGTGACTAAGGGCTTGTCTACATTACCCGCCGGATTGACGGGCAGCGATCAATCCAGCGGGGGTCGGTTTATCGCATCTAGTCTAGATGCGATAAATTGACCGCTGAGCGCTCTCCTGTCGACTCTGGTACTCCACCAGGGCAAGAGACGCAGGCAGAGTTGATGGGAGAGCGTCAGCTGTTAACTTACCACAGTGAAGACACCGCCGCGGTAAGTAGATCTAAGTACGTTGACTTCAGCTACGTTATTCATGTAGCTGAAGTTGCGTAACTTAGATCAATCTCCCCCCCACCCCGCAGTGTAGACCAGGCCTTAGTCACTTTTCAGCATCTAACATAATTTTGGCCTTGATCCAGCAAAACACATAGGCAAATGAGTAAGCTTTATTGACCTCTGTTGTACTACTCACCATTCTCAAAGTTAAGCAAGTAGACCCCTTAATACTTGCAGTTTGTCCTACAGTTCCTTCTGTGCCGGAGGGGAGGAGGAGAGAATAAAAACATACAGCTGGCTATGCTGGATTTACTCTACTTCCAGATAATGATCCATCAGGGGAATCTCTCACCTATGTCCTTAGAGCAACTTACTGTTTGTTTTGTGCTACTGAGCAGTGCAGAGCTGCTGGCCATAAGACCAAGTATCTCTAACTCGCACTCCACCGATGGCTATGAGGAGACCTGTAACTGCATTAATTGATGCACCACATTCCAGAGGTGTCGCGATATGCCAGCTATGGAATCTGTCCAGCCCCACCCCCGCTAGCAGCACACGCTAACCAGAGAAACATGTTGCTTCTTTTAGAGCAGCAGCATGGGACACCTGTTGGTGCACGGTTTTGGCATAACCTGAGAGATTCTGCCCTGCAATTACAGTGACATGTACAGCTGGCCCACTTGATTGCCTTTTAATATAAGGGCAGAATTTGTATTACTCTGAGATTCCTCTATAATTTTGCCCTAATACATCCAAATGTTTGCAGTGGTCATCTGGGATTTATTCATGGGCAGTTCCATTGCTTCGTCTCTTCTTTTCAGCTTTAACTTCATTCTACCCTAGCTGATGAGGTCACCTGGGATGCCTGAGTTTACTTAATAGTCCCTAGCCTGGGACAGGGTATTCTCAGTGATGGCCCTTGACTCTGGAACTTTTGCCCCTCTGGCCTGAAAGTGTCCAAGTTTCCTGACAATCATATACTGTATCTATTTCTCCCAGGGTGATGTCTTGGCCATATAGAAGTCAATGGGAGTTTTGCCAAGGAGCAGATGGGATTTTATTCTGGCAGGTTGGGATAAATCTGTAATACTGTAAAGTACATCACAGGTTCATATCTATGCAAAGGCAAATAATAATATCCATCATATGAGGTCACAGGCGTAGTTCAGGAAGTTACTCCAGCCAGGCTAACAGGGCTAAGTGGGCGGGGGGGAAGGGGAGAAGCAGATTCCACGCCTGCCCGGGGCTTGCAGTTTGGGGAGCAATGCCCCACCATGTCCTCCCAAACTATGCCTATGTATTAGGTTTTTAAAAGGCCCCACCAAAAAAACCCACATCAAAACCTTTGTTTCTGGAATGCTTGCTAACCATCCAAAAATTGATTAGCTTAGAGAAGTTTAAGGTGGTATAACAGGGGTCGGCAACCTTTCAGAAGTGGTGTGCTGATTCCTCATTTATTCAATCTAATTTAAGGTTTCACCTGCCAGTAATACATTTTAACTTTTTTAGAAGGTCTCTTTCTATAAGTCTATAACTAAACTATTGTTGTATGTAAAGTAAACAAGGTTTTTAAAATGTTTAAGAAGATTCATTTAAAATTAAAATAAAATGAAGAGCTCCCCGGACCGGTGGCCAGGACCCGGGCAGTGTGAGTGCCAGTGACAATCAGCTCGCGTGCCGCCTTTGGCACGTGTGCCATAGGTTGCCTAACCCTGTGGTATAAAGTATAAAGTAAAGCCTTCCGAAAACTTTCTAAACGCTACCCTATCTTACTGTTTAGAACACAGAAATGCTTTCATTTTCCCACCTGACGCCCTCCCTCTTCTGATGATTTATGTGCCTGAATGGCATTGGTCTGAACTTTGACCAAGCAGCTTTTCAAGTTAACGTGCAGTATAAGTGAGCATGAAAGGATAGCTTTGCTAATGTAGAGTGTCATGTATTAGCATGAACAACATATTTAATTTTAACATTACTCAAGCCACAGTCACTAAATAAAGACATTTAAAACATTTACAAATGTCAGAATGATTTAAACACACTAAACTAAATAACTACAGCCGAATTTCATAAATTCTATAAAAGCAAGTCACAAAAATTAATGGCAGTGCTGTAGAGCCACATCACTTTTTAAAAACTAAAATTAATATACAATTGAATATAAAAATCTGTATCTGTATCGAATTAACACTTAAATGACAAATTATTTTTCATTTGATTATTAACTATTCCATTTCAAAACTACCATTTGACATCAAAGCAATACTGCAATTAGTTAAAAAACCAGGAAGCTCAGTCAGCAAAACAGTACATGAAATATTCATAAACAACAGAAACTAGATATGGAGAAGATCTATTAGGTCACCTTGTCTAACCTCCCTTGTCCAACCGAAGGACGATAGAGAATATTTAATAAGGAATTATCACTTTGTCCAGTGCAACTTTAAAATGATCCAAAACAATAGGACTGCCACTTCCTTTTGGAAACTACCCCATAGATTACATTCCTCACTTGTTAGGAAATGTTTACAGTTACATAACGTAAATTCTTGTCCCAATTCAGCAAACTGCATCAATAGTCTTTTTTGCTGGACAAACCATGGATTCTGGCAACCTATTGAGAGGACAAGTATCAGAGGGATAGCCGTATTAGTCTGGATCTGTAAAAAGCGACAAAGAGTCCTGTGGCACCGTATAGACTAACAGACGTATTGGAGCATAAGCTTTCGTGGGTGAATACCCACTTCGTCAGACGTATTGAGAGGACAGTTCAGCATACTGCAGAAACATCTTCTCAATGCTTAAAAAGCCTCCAAACACGCAACATATCTCAATTTCATTGTTCAGCAGTTACCTCTACATACTACTTTGTGTACATATGGAATTACCACCCAGTAATGAAGTGTTTTAGGATCAAACATACTACAGCACAAATATTAAACAGCAAAGTTCATTCTCAAAAAGAGTCGGAGTGCTTATTGTAGGTGCTTTAACTTTTATCTATCTGCCTAGATTCTAGTATAGCCTCCACAATCATAGTATCTGAGCACTTCATATATATGAATGAATTTGCCCTCACAAGACTTGTGAGGTAAGGTATTTACAGGTAATAGCAGTGAGGCAGAGAAAGACTAAAAGCCTGATCAGAGCACTCTGAAGTCAGTGGAAAGACTCTCACTGAATATAATAGGCTTTGGAACAAGTCCTAACTACAAGACCATCCTTCCTCTCCTTCTTTAACTCAATAAGTGATGATGTAAGTTTCACATCTCTGACATTTCCTTCACTATTCAACAAAATATCTTAATTTTACTGTACACCGAATAGCATCACAGGGTGTGCACACCAGAGAAAAAGCATCTTTTAAAGAAGCACATATCATACATTCACATGAGGTGAATTTTTTAATATTTCTTAGTTCCTTAAGGACTGGATGAAAATGGCTGTGATAATAATTAGTAAACCATGTATCAGTCTTTGGGAAGAACATCAATTGTTTAGGTGGACAGAAACAGTAGTGCCACAAACATTTTAATTTAGTTTTAGTTTCTTTAATGAGACTTTCAGATTGAAACAAGGAGAATCAGTACCACGTGACCAGCCAGCTTTCCTCAGGCCAGCAGCAAGTGCTCCAGTTTAAGAACCCCTGACTGAATGAAGTAAAAGGTTCAAAGGTAACATTTGGCAATTTTCTTCTTCCACTCCATTCCTGGCCAACTTTTACCAACAATTTAGTCTGTCCTCACATGCATATGCAATATTTGGGTTGTTTGGTTCAAGCCACTCTCCATTAATAAAGATATGAGAAATTCAAACTAGGCATAGGAATATTTTTTTTCATTGACAAAATCCTGTATTGTTAAATTATAAAAACATTGCTATGAAATAAAATTACTGATAGATTCAACTATTATCAATAATCTAGCTCAGGGGTTCTCAAACTGGGAGTTGGGATCCCTCAGTGGGTCACGAGGTTATTACATGGGGGTTCTTGAGCTGTCAGCCTCCACCCCAAATCCCACTTTGCCGCCAGCATTTATAATGGTGTTAAGTATATAAAAAAGTGTTTTTAATTTATCAGGGGGGTCGCACTCAGAGGCTTGCTATGTGAAAAGGGTCACCAGTACAAAAGTTTGAGAACAACCTATCTAGCTAAATCACGTAAAACTAAAGACGACCCAGGCTACGTACAGTGAGCTAGCAAAGTATTAAAAAAGAAAGTAAGATACTAACTTTGAGATTGGATAGGCAGTTGTTGAGGAAAATATGCCATCTGTTTAAAAAGAATTGCTTCTGACTGACACAAAGCAGGCATGTTACCAAAGGATACAAAGCCTAAATAGAAAGAAAGATGATACAGGATTATTTGTATGTCAACAAAACATCAAACTAATTTAACACTAGAACCATTGTACATTTAGAGTCCTAGATCCCCTGTGTTATGCTATATGCACCAGCCAACATAAACACATTGTTCAATAACATAATTTAAAAGGAATGTTTCTCTAAAGCTGTTATGAATTTGTATGGATTACTTTGTACAAATTTAGAATTACATTTGCACCAAAAACAATCAAATGCCTAAGTGTATCACTGTTCATAAATCCTAAAGATGGGCCAAAATTTTGCAGCATCATAGGGCTAATTTCTGTGTCAGTTAACTGAGAAATGTAGTAGCTGGGGAATTACTGTGCGTGCCATACTCAGCATTAGAATTCCCATAGTCCATTGTTTGTTGTTTACAGAAGACCTAACTCCCCTCAAAATCCATGGTTATTTATTTGAAGAACTGTCAGATCCCAGGGGCACATGGTTTAAATGATGGTCAAAACATAAGCCTTCTGGAGGTTTAATCTTGTAGGGTAGTTACGCAGAGTGTAAAAACAGGCAAGACAAAGGATAGAAAACCAAACACTGTGTGCGGGGTTCTTTTCCCAAATCTGTTCTGACCAGCGTTTGACATTTGTATTGCTATTGTTAAGCTAAAATATTAGACTAAAAGTCAGGAATAAATATGTTGATTTTGACAGTGACCTGCTGTTTCAAGCTCCTCCTCTGGGTCAGTTCTTCTTTAAATGCAGCCAGGTCAGGCCTTTAAAAAACAATGACCAAAGAGGAGGCAACTTTTTGCACCATAAACACAACAGACTCTTAAAATTAACCCTAAAATTTCAGCCTAAGGCTTGTCCCTAAATGTAAACCTCACTGTAAAATCCAAATCCTGTTTCTCTCAACCTAGGGCACAGATTGTCCGTAGCTAGTTTAACTCCAAGTTCACTGACACATAAAACCAAATACATATAACTTTTTAGCATTCTACATCAAAACACAAAAATGTAGTAGCCAGAGGAGAATTAAAGCTTCCTCACCAGACTGATAAACATCATGTATTTGGCAGATGAACAGCCCCATGCAGGCAGAGCCGTCCTTTGGGTACGGCAAATTGGGGTGACCGCCCAGGGCCCCCCACGCTTCTATAAAATCATGAGGAGGCAAGCGGGGAGATGAGGCAGGAGGGGTGAGGAGACAAGCGGGGAGGCGAGCAGCTAGCAGCAGGCAGGCCAATGGGGTGGGGGGGGAGCCCCCCTACTAGAATCTCCCCCTCTCCCCAGCGCCTCCTGCCCGTCAGCAGGCTCCGCCGATCAGTACCTCTCCTCCCTCTCAGCGCCTACCACCTACCACGGATCAGATGTTTTGCTGCATCAGGAGGTGCTGGGAGGGGAGGGAAGTGAGGGCGCAGCGTACGCGGGGGAGGGGGTGGAACTAGGCAGGAAAGAGGCAGGGAGGGGGCGGAGCGGGGGTGGGAAGAAGCAGGGTGGGGATGGGGCCTTGGGGGAAGGGGTGGAGTGGGGGCGGGGCCTGGGCGGAGCCAGAGGGGAGCACCCCCCAGCAGATTAGAAACTTGGCACCTATGTCCCGGGCCCCACACCCTGCTAAGGAAGGCCCTGCCTACAGGACAAGATAGGTTAAATGCATATTGACTGAACAATGACTAATAATCCCCAAAACATAATTCTCATAGCAAAAACTCATCCCCTAAAATTTAAAGTATCATGTATTCTTGTTTAAAGAGGCCAATAGTCCTTCCCCTGGAAATATCTGCAGCTACTGCTATCACTGCTAGCTGCTTACCATTCTCTTCTTTGCAATGTTTGCTTTTCTAATAGATCATCTCAGGAGTCTATTCTATTTCATTACTTTTCATTATGTGGTATCTGTCTGTGAGAAATCTCACAGAAAGGCCCCAACTCTATCCCTTTCTCAAACTGAGTGCCATTTACTCTAGTGAGACGCCCCATTATCTTCAATGAGGTTATTTGTTTGGGAAAGTTCTACTCAGCATAAGGATTGAAGAATTGGATCCTTAGTTTGCTGTAGTTTCAACAGTGTTATCAGTGTGTCTGCATCCGCAACAGGGTTGACTACACATGTGCCTAAAGGGAGAAATCTTGGCTCCACTGAAGTCAATGGCAAAACTCCCACTAACTTCAATGGAGGCAGAATTTCACCCAGAAAGAAGTATTTTGACTCCCTTCTGGAACTGGCTGGAGTAATGACAGCAGCAGTCACAAGTGTGCCTGTACGAGTCCATCAATGAAATCAGATAGCATCACTTCCCAACACTCAGTGAGATAGTGGGGGACAGGGAGGTCCTTTTGACTTGTACATAAATAAGAACGGACCAATGAAAATAACTTTCTTTTCTTAAAAGGCCAAAGACTTCAAAATGGATTAACAGAGGCCGCAGTGCTGAGGTGCACTGACCCAGCTGGAAAGATAGAATGCTTAAGGCAGCCAGCATCAACCTGACTCAGTGCTCCATTTAATCCAATTCAACTATACACTGTTATGCCACTGTTAATCTCTCAAGAAAATATGAAATAGAGAGCTTCTTAGCTGACATGCTGTGTAAAAAGGCACTGTTATATATTGGTTTGTTCCCGCAAAACATTACTTAACCGTTTTGAAAGAGCTGTTCCCACATGTCCCATTAGTTCTCACTTGACAGGCAATGCACTCTCTGTTAACTTTTTCCTCTGTGCTAATGGTCAGACACAACAGGTATTGACCATTTTATAATCATAATTGCAGGATCTGAAAACACTTAGAGGATTCAGACTAAGATAGATGTGGATATAACATACACTTTTGAAATAGCAATTAATTGTACATTGAGCCAGATGCAGATAAATGGTTTTGCAACAATTCTGCAAGCCCTTTGAGAATCTTGCCTAGAAAGACTTCTGATGAAGAATTTTAGCTTCAGCTTCTCAGGATTCCTTACCAGTGAGTGCTTCTTTCGAGAAGAAAGCTCAAGTGTTGTGTCATACAGGCTTTCAACAAAGTTCCTCAGACAGGGGACATTCACTTCATTTTTAACAGCCTGAAAAGAGATTTAATGTTAACACTGTTTTTCATACATTGACTTTCGAATCTAACTTGAAAAAATCATGCAAATAAATAAAACTCACAGCAGCTACAGGTACAAGAATTTCAACGAACAGTCCTGCTAATGCATGCTTGATATCTTTGTCCTTCACTTCTAGGAAATAATGTGCACATTCCTGGCAGACAATTAAAGAGAAGAAAAAAAATTGCACATCAGGTGGAATAAAGACATCTCAATGTTTGCTAAAAGCATATGTGATAGCTTATTTTTCTTATACTGCAAAGAACATTTTATATGTCAATTAAGATTTAGGTTCCACATTCACAATCTGCCCTAGGTATGAGGCAGTGCATAGTCCCAGCAATAGATCAGGAGGGAATTGTGGCTCTGTCCAGGACTCTCCATTTGCTTTAGCTTGTGCAGGCTGGTTAATTGGGGGGCCAAATGCAAGGCTTCCCACAATCCCCATCCCTGCCTACCCTCTCTGTGGGAGCAGTAGTAACAGCCCTGCATTCGGATCCATCTGGAACATAGCCCACAGAAGGGAATATGGAATCCCCTTTTGTCTCTTTACTCCACCAAGTGGGTGCGTGAACCAAGGGACAATCCTGCCCTAAATATTTTGGGTTAGATTATGTTTCAAGGACACGGCCTACAGCAGGGGTAGGCAACCTATGACACACGTGCCAAAGGTGGCAGACGAGCTGATTTTCAGTGGCACACTCACTGCCCGGGTCCTGGCCACCGGTCCGGGGGGCTCTGCATTTTAATTTAATTTTAAATGAAGCTTCTTAAACATTTTAAAAACCGTATTTACTTTACATACAACGATAGTTTAGTTATATATTATAGACTTCTAGAAAGAGACCTTCTAAAAACGTTAAAATGTATTACTGTCATGCAAAACCTTACATTAGAGTGAATAAATGATGACTTGGCACACCACTTCTGAAAGGTTGCCAACCCCTGGCCTACAGTAATTGTGAGGGCATGAATTGTGGCTCAGAATGGAGCTCTTCACTGTGGAGGGTAGTAATTTATTATGGGGCTATACCCGCAATAAACTACTACCCCCATCCCCATAGCTATATTGGTCAGTGAGTGGAGAGGAAGGAGCCAAGGATGTGCCCATTCCACACTCCTCTCTCCTCAACTGCTCTGGAAAAGGAGTAAACAGGCACCTAGCTCCAGTTACTCCTGCATATCTTGGCCCAAGGCCCAGACAGATACTCTTCCTCCTCCCTGGGTCTATAGACAATACAGGTCCTTGGCCACCCTCACGATTTGCCTCCATCCCTTCCTGTGAAGAGCATTTTTTCCCCATTGATGATAATTCACATTAAGAGCTCTCAGGTCTTGATCAACATTATCCCTCCATCTTCTTCTTCGATGGTTAGACACCATATGGATGTCCCTCCAAGAAAGGCTTAGCTGGTCTGTCTTCTGCTGTCCTAAGTACATGCCCTGCCCACTGGAGTTGTTGAGATTTCACTACATTTACTATACAGTAACTCCTCACTTAAAGTCGTCCCGGTTAACATTGTTTCGTTATTAGGTTGCTAATCTATTCGAGAACATACTCATTTAAGGTCACGCAATGTTCCAATATAAGGTTGTTTGGCTCGCCCCACTCCGCCCGCCCGGCATCCAACTGGGGAGCGGGGTCGGGGCGCGATGGCTACCCCACTCCGCCCACCCGGCATTCCAGCCGGGGAGTGGGCAAGCCCCGGACCCTGCTCCCCGGTTGGAGCGCCGGACGGAATGGGGCAAGCCCCCACGCCCCGACCCCACTCCCCAGCTGGAATGCCTGGTGGGTGGAGCGGGGCAAGGCCCCGCGTCCTGACCCCGCTATGCCCCTACCTCAACCAAGCTTCACAATCATCATTGGGGAGTACAGTATTAAATTGTTTGTTTAAAATTATGTATAACTTATACTGTATATGTATATAATGTCTTTTGTCTGGCAAAAAAAAATTCCCTGGAACCCATCCCCTACCCCCGCATTTGCATTAATTCTTACGGGGAAATTGGATTAGACAAATTAGAGGATTGGACTAGACAAATTAGAGGATTGGACCAAAAGAAACCTGATGAGGTTCAACAAGGACAAGTGCAGAGTCCTGCACTTAGGACGGAAGAATCCCATGCACTGCTACAGACTAGGGACTGAATGGCTAGGCAGCAGTTCTGCAGAAAAGGACCTAGGGGTTACAGTGGACGAGAAGCTGGATATGAGTCAACAATGTGCCCTTGTTGCCAAGAAGTCTAACGGCATTTTGGGCTGTATAAGTAGGGGCATTGCCAGCAGATCGAGGGATGTGATCATTCCCCTCTATTCAACATTGGTGAGGACTCATCTGGAGTACTGTGTCCAGTTTTGGGCCCCACACTACAAGCAGGATGTGGAAAAATTGGAAAGAGTCCAGCGGAGGGCAACAAAAATGATTAGGGGGCTGGAGCACATGGCTTATGAGGAGAGGCTGAGGGAACTGGGATTGTTTAGTCTGCAGAAGAGAAGCATGAGGGGGGATTTGATAGCTGCTTTCAACTACCTGAAAGGGGGATCCAAAGAGGATGGATCTAGACTGTTCTCAGTGGTAGCGGATGACAGAACAAGGAGTAATGGTCTCAAGTTGCAGTGGGGGAGGTTTAGGTTGGATATTAGGAAAAACTTTTTCACTAGCAGGGTGGTGAAGCACTGGAATGGGTTACCTGGGGAGGTGGTGGAACCTCCTTCCTTAGAGGTTTTTAAGGTCAGGCTTGACAAAGCCCTGGCTGGGAAGATTTAGTTGGGAATTGGTCCTCCTTTGAGCAGGGGGTTGGATGACCTCCTGAGGTCCCTTCCAACCCTGATATTCTATGATTAGCTTAACATCATTTTGCTTAAAGTAGCATTTTTCAGGAACATAACTACAATGTTAAGAGAGGAGTTACTGTAGTTGGCTCTTCATAGACTTCCAACAGTTCCCTATCAGATCTGCTCTATATATCATTCTCCCTTAATACCCCCAAAACTCATATCAAGACTTTTATTTTTGAAGGTCGTTAGTTGCTTTTCTTTCTTTTTAGCAAGAGACCAGGTCTCTCATCCATATAAAATATAGGCCTTATAAGGGTTTTCCTTTTATCTCCTACAATAGCCAGGTCATCAGCACATCCAATGAGTTGGTGAAGGCCCTTTATAAATTCACCCCATCCTGACAATTCTGCAATTAGCACTTTTTCCATAGCCACATAAAAGGGTATCTGGGACAGTATGTCTCCCTGCCTTAGTTAGCACACAGCCTATATAGTATACAAGGACGGTTCTCACTATCTTTTCCTCCCTTGCCTGGGCGTGTAAACCAATTTCAATATAGCCCGTAGTTTATAATTATTATACTGTAAATATATGTGTAAAGTGCAAGCTGTGTTATAAAACACATCAAGTATGGCTGATTTTAATACATACTTTTAACACCTATTATAATACATTTATATTCTGTGCGTGATGGTGAGTTTGGCACTCAGATAGTATGGTGATGACTACAGTACAAAAATCTAGATAGATTCAATTTGAATCTTGCTTCCACTAAATGGAAATTTTGCCATTGCCTTCAAAGGGAGCAAGAATGGGCCCCAATAGTACCGTACTATCAGAAAACATTACCATTTATTCATACCACCAATGTACATTTCACACACACAAAATTGTGCAACATGACACCTCTGTGTAACTGATATGAAATTATGTCAGTATTCATGAATGTGGCTGCACACATGGAAACATAACCAAGATGGACTGTGGGTGTGCTGCTCCAAAGAGAAGAGGAAAAAGAGATTGTTTCTATGTTGCTAAATATGATATAAAGCATTTTGCCAAAATAAAACTTATGCAGTTGCTATTTAGGTTTTATAGAAAACAAAAAATATATTTGTATTAATTTTTCAAATACTTACTTTAGGACACCTAACATTACCATAGGGTATATTGATTTTTATCTCTGAGAAATCTTCACTCAGCTAGTCTCCATACACAGGCCAGTAAAAAAGCATGTATTTTTAATAGGATTTTTAAAAAAAATTAATGGCGACTGCCAATGTGTCCATCTGTCACAAAAAATGCCCAGAGAGAAAAAGAATAAAGATACCCACATGTAAGCTAATCTTTTAGGAATAGTGTCCTTTGTGCATTAAGGACCGAAAAATGAGGATTTTTTTAAAGTTCTAATATGATTTTCCCTGCCTTTTACAGCATGATATACCGTATATACTCATTCATAAGCCACATTTTTTTAGTAAAAAAGGGAAGCACCAGAGAAGGGGGTCGGATTATGAACGGGTATAGAGAGGGAGAGGTGGGACACAGCCCCTCCCCCCAACAGAGAGAGCAAGGAGAGGCAGCACAGCCAGCAGAGCCAGAAGTGAAGAGGCGGGGCCAGAGTCTCTCCGCTTCTGGCCACGCTGCTCTCCCCCCAGGCTCCGAAGCAGCTGCAGCTCTAGGGCTGGCAGGCTGCAGCCATGCCGCTCAGCCCCACCCCCAAGAGCAGGCTGTGGCTGTGCCACCTGGCCTGCCGGAGCATGCTGCAGCTGTGCCACCCGGTCCAGCCTGCTGGAACATGCTGCAGCCGCGTCACCCGGTCTGGCCTGCAGGAGCAGGCTGCGGCCGCACTGTCCAGCCTGCCGGAGCAGCTCCAGCCAGGCCTAAGACTTCTTCCCCTGGCCCTCCCCAGATAAGGTGGGAAAGAATGGGATGGGGAGAGTGTGGGGGTCCCGGGCTAGGGGTGGGGTCATGTGGGGGGTGGTCACAGGGGTTACTCCCCTGACTCCCAGCTTCTCCCCCACAAAAAATTGCCCCACGAGTTGCTGTCCCGGCCCAGCAGGATAAGCAGCTGGCGCGCCAGGACACTTTGTTTACTTAGGTTTACCTCCGTGCCTGCGGACGTTCGAGGTAAACAAACCATCTCGGCCCACCAGCGGCTTATCCTGATGGCCAGGAGCCAAAGTTTGCTGACTCCTGAATTATAGGGTCGGCTTATGAATGGGTTATAAACATTTTCCATTTTTACTTATCCATCTTGGGGAGGTCGGCTTATAAACGAACCGGCTTATGATCAAGTATATATTAAACTGTTTAAGACAGCCCAAGTGTGGTCTACATCAAAGAATGTTACCTGCATAAACTGAAGAGAGGCTTCAAAGTCCTCCACGGGATACATCTTAATGCGAAAGAATTTCATCCCCATTATTAGACTGATAATGCTTTGAACCACATAGGGGCTTTGCTCTTTATGCCGCAGCTCTTTTAATTCTGCCATGAATTTCTTCTTCACAGCAGGAAATCTATGAAATCACACTGATTAGTTACAAAACAATAGACTGGTAGTAAGATTTGACATGTATTGTAAGGTACCTAGAAGAGAAACAATAAAAGAGATATATTATTATATCTCTTTTATTCTATAATTAATAGTTATTTGAGTTTTAATATATCTTACTAGGTGTGTTTTTTTTATTTAGGGTATATGTGTGTGTGCGCACTGTCCTCTGGGATGCTTCTCTCTCTCATTCCCATTTTCCCAATAGTTCCCTCTTCAAAACCTCTTCATTAAGTTGCCACATCTTTATGGCCAAAGATGGCTGAACATAACTCCCTTAGTGCCTGTAAACATTAAAGAGAGATCGGCAGGATGGATGGATTGAGAGCAAATGCAAAATGCTCCCCTTCCTCCCAAAGGCTGAGTGTACTGTTTCCATAGCGCTCCCAGTTCCCACAAGCTTGGAGAATGAGAGAAAATCTTATTGCCTGATCTTAGACCTATCTCATTACTGTATCTAATGAACTTTCCTAATTTTAATTCACTGTGCTTCTTTTTATACATAAGCTAACTCTACCATAAAATAATTCTTCATACTTTTTTGAAAATCCAGGATAAAAGACATTTTTATTGCAAGCATGTGTCAAGTTTTCAAAGGAAAATGTTCAAATGATAACCATAAAAATATTCAGATAGGTTGTGCTAGCCTTCAGGTTTTCTTGATAGTTGTTACAACACCATTGTATCTTAGGTACCAGAGATAATTTCTATTCCAAGTGTAAGAAAATACTGTGGTTTCTCAGATACCACAGGGTAGTAAGTAACTGATGGTAAATGCTGATCTTTTAATGGCAACCACTATACTAATATATTTTAGAAGGTGGTGGTATTATTTGACATACATTGGGAAACTGCAACTTTACAGTGTACTGTGCCCAAGGACATTTCAATTACTCATTGTCATCCAAAGGCATGGAACAGGAATCTACTATGATAAAGGTTACAATTTTTAATTCTATGTTGGTAGCTCATCCACTCTAACTTTCTATTGAGATTCAACTTAGAATGGTTTCACAGATATATGATATAATAATTCCCTCAAATCTGTTGTTCAGACATAATACTTTTTCATCTATTTCAATTTGCTACTGCAGAATAAACATTTTAAAAAATTGAATATAGATAATAATGTAGGTAGAATCTTTTAAACAATTATTTAAAACACATTAACACCACCAATGTTAATTCAGTTAAAATGGCACAAATCAGGCTGAAAATACACTCCTTAATATAGGCCCTGACCTGCAAACATTGGATCATGTGAATACTCATATGAGTAGTTTAGTCATGAGAGTAGTTGTATGAGCAGTCTCAAAGAAGTCAACGGGACTACTAATATGTGTAAAACAAACGTATGTGCAGGTATTTTCAGGATCAGGCCTATAGTGATTAGATTAATTAAAATTTTATGGAAACTCAGGTCAGAAACCTATATAAATGAGAAAATGATTCTGCAACTTTTTCTTGT
The DNA here is from genome assembly GCF_002925995.2 of Terrapene triunguis. NCBI lineage: Eukaryota > Metazoa > Chordata > Testudines > Emydidae > Terrapene > Terrapene triunguis. The sequence continues at coordinate 7,357,473 of NW_020664492.1, read as the reverse complement.
AGATGAACTTTTATGAATGTGGAGATTCTAACTGGTTTCCATAGGACTCCATGCAAGTGCAGCCGTATGCCCAGGCACAAGAAGCTGCAAGATCAAGGCCTTATTGTGTTTCCACAAAACCACCTCTTATTTACACATGATCACTTTGTACAGTTCAATGACTTATCCACCAATGATACCAAATTATTTCATATGTACTCTCATGTCATCTGTTTTCCTTGTAATTCAGTAATCATTCAGGAATCCTGGCTCAATAACTAACTAATGGAATTTTAATTTCCTGATGAATGTCTTACTGGTGAATATTTCTATGAATATTATATTGAATTATTAAACAAATGTACTTTGTACTGCCCATGCCCCTTTTCTGTTTGCTTTCTTTAAACATTTATTCAATCAAGTTTTATTAGTATGGATGCTTAGCAAATTTTAAGCTTCTGGGCTTGTATATTTGTAGAAAGTGGACTTCAAAATGTACTTTCTGTGAGCGTTCACACTAGGAAACCAGTGATAGGAAACAATACCATGAGAGTTATGCGATCTAGCATAAGCAAGCAATTCAGTTTTAATTTTGGATTTTGTTACTTCACGTAGCAAGCCATTGAGTATCTGAAACTTCTAAAAATGTAACTGAATAATTTTGAAAAATCTCAAAAAATCTTGATCTATTCGCAATTATCCCATGAATAAAATAAGAGGTAAAAAATGTAATTAAAAAAAAAAAAGGATAGATGCTTCTTTTTGATTGTTGTGTTAGTAACTGCTTATGGCTCTGTTTACTATTAAACAGAATTCAGAACTGGAACCATAAATTAAAAACAGTGGAGAGGAAAACTCAGGGATGGAAAACAGGTGAAAGGGACAGAGGTAGGCAAGAAAGTAAACACAGAAATTAGATAGGGGAAAGAATGAGGAGGCACAGGGGAAAGAAACTGACTTCCTCAAGGAGACTGGTACACAACAGTCCTGTGTATCTTTTTAAAACAAAACTATATAACCTTTTATACATCGCTATTACTGTGTTCAGCAATGATATGAGCTTACTTTCTTTAACCTCCCACACAACGTCTCTGTGAGTTATTATTTCTTTCTGTTATTCTTGTCATGACTTAAAACCCAGTCTTGCAAACACTAACAAGTGTGTGGCCTGCTTCCACAAACAGCCCCCCCGACTCTAATATAATTAATAACAGCGTATATTAACAAAGAACAATATAAAAAATGGACAGAAACAAAAGATAAATAAAAGAACTAGCAATATAAGAAAAGAATATGTTAAAAAAGGGAATGGAAAAGGAGAAAAAAAACGTTTGCAACTTTAAGGTTGTTAAACAATATTTTGCTTCATTCGTGTTCATTTCAACCTAAAAATAACTTTGACCATTTTTTGACAAAATAGCAGCAGGTCCCAAAATTATCTTTGTGACATGAGTATAATCTCCAAAAAATGCACCACTTAAATTTAGTTCTAAACTTCAATAATTGTGAAAATTTAAAAAAAATGTTTCCATGACTGGGTATGGGTCATTTTTAGCTTTGCCAAGTTAGGGAAAGAATAGCACATAGTAGAAAAACTCATTCAAATTAGGTCCCTCCATCCCTTTAGGCTTTCCACAGATAGTGTCTGTGATGAAAACTAAAGCTGTTGTAGTCTGGTTGAATTTAGCTTGAACTGCTTGACTGGATGCAGAAGCCCAGTCTGCACCTTCTGTGATTCCATAGGCTCCCATGCGATGGAACATTTTGGAGAACAGAGTGCTCAAGCGAAATGATTTACAGTTCCTTTAAACTATAAAATAAAGAATATCAAAATATCCATGTTTCCAGAATGATAAAATTAAAATCTCTCTGATTTCCAATAGGCAATGTATTTAAGTATACTTACTTAGCTTGTGCTAACACACCTATTACTTCTGCATACAGATCTGCAACAATGTGCATATTTCCAGTGTTAGGACCAAGGTACCTAGCAAGAAATAAATCAGATGGTTGAGAAAGCACACTGCTTTAACTAGTACAATTTTATTAAACAATTCAGCAAGCAATTCTTTTCGTGTTTTGTGTGGGAAAGAGCCTTACCCTTCTTTATATTTAAAGTGCTTGAAAGCCAAGTTAATAACATCATGTACCAAACTGTCTATGACAGGATGAAGTGGAATCTGAAAGTACAAATAAAACATAACTGGCATGTGAATATTAAAGTTTACGCTTCATACTTCAATGCCAATATTATTTTTGTATATCGTCCCTGAATAAATATACTAGCTGAAAATTGGGCTAAAAATATAAAGACGGCTTAGTACTGAAGAGAAATATGTCATCTCTGAAAAATATGGCAAAACTAAGTCCATATTAATACTAAGTTCAATAAGATGTTTCCCATATGTGGAAAGAGAGGACAGAATAAACAAACACTTGGTTTAGAAACCATTTTTATGCTAGACTATTTATGTTATAAATATAAATTAATAATAATTTGAAAATTAGCCTGAGAGATGAAATACTGTACAACTTCACAATCATTTACTTCTTAAAGAATCATTTATTTTAAGGATCCCATACCTGTTTCAAAACTTCTATTAATACTAAAGAAAAAATAAAATCAATGGCTAAATCTCTTCTTTCCATTAGATAGTCTCGCTGCTGTTCATCACTGCAAAATCAAAACAAGAAATAAAACAGTAGTGAGACATGTGTCTTATTTTATATAATAAGTCTGCATAAATTATAAGTATACAAATAATCATAAATTGGGTTTTAGTTCCAGTTTTTCAAACTGTAATCCTAAATTAAAAAATGAAAGGCAGTACGATGACAGTCTCTTAAAATCTAGGATAAATAGCACAAGTACAGACCTGTCACATTCATCTATTTTCAGAAGTCGACATGCCCTCCCTTCACTTCCTCTCTCTCTGTTTGCAGCTCCAGAGACCCATGTTGGCTCTTTCTCCCTCAACACTCAGGTACTCCATTTTCTCTTTTTATGTTCTAATTGAGTAATGCTGAACTGAAATCTAGAGAGTGGATTTTGTATTTCGATCTCACTCTCAATGTCACTGTTTATTAAATTATCAATGGTTTTGAAGGTGGAAACAGTACCAGAGTGTCGTATTAGTCAAAAATGATTTTAGGTCAAGATTTTCAAAAATAGGAGCCTGAAGTTAAATTCCCAAATCCAGATTTAGGTGCTTCCTTGACTGTTTAGAGTGCTGCACACCCAGCAGCTCCCATTGAGAAACATTTTTTAAACATGGGTACCTAAAGTCAGGCACCTAAATCCATAGTTAGACACCTAAATCATAGGCCTGGGTTTCAGAGGTCTGACTACTAATAAATCCTGCTGAACTCCAAGACCATTGACCAAATATGTATTTAATTGGCTAACTTTACGCACTCAGTTTTGAAAATTTTGGCCTCTGCATTTAATTAGGGTTGAATGATAGTTTACTGTGTCATACTGACTAATGTTCTGTACTAAAAATTTGGGCATCGAAAATATATATACATACTATTGATGACTAATTTTTAGTCAGTGACAAGAAAATGAGACTTGCAAGAGCCTCAGGCAATGTTTTAAAGATTATTTTCAGAAAAGATTTGTTTGGCCTGGTGAAATTCAGTATCCTTTTCATATTCCAGTCAGATAGCATTAGAACTTAAAAGAAAAGAAAGAAAAAAGCCTAGTAGTATCAACAGCAAGACATTATATTTTATAATCACTACTGATTTTTGCTTCAATTGTAATCAAGTTCCCAAGAATAGAAAATCTTCATGCTTTCCTAGCAGCCAAACATGAATATCTAAATGCCCTGTAGTTACAGAGGTGACCTTGCAGGATTTTTCATAAATAAATACATAAGAACATAAGAATGTCCATATGGGGTCAGACCAATGGTCCATCTAGCCCAGTATCCTGTCTTCCGACAATGGCCAATGCCAGGTGCTCCAGAGGGAATGAACCGAACAAGAAATCCTCTCTCCATTCTGAAAACTGACCATTTAATCCTACCCTTTGTTTCCTATCTTTCAACCAGTTACTGATTCATGCATGGGCGGTGCGTCGCATAGGCTGGGGGAGGCTGTGCCTACCCAAACAGCCTGGTGGGGCCCCGCCCATGCTCCTCCCCGAAGCCCTGCTTGCCTTTTCCAGCTTGGCCCCAGCCCAGACAGGCTGCTGCCTGCTCCTCTTCAGGGAAGCAGTGTGCTGAGGCTAGGGTTAGGGGGGCCAGGACGTTACGGAGCTCCGGGCACTGGGGCCACACCACCCAGCACTGGGGGGAGGGGCTGGAGGCACTGGGGCTGCCCACCCTTTGCTCAGGGCCAGGGGGTTGCGCACTGCCCGCCAGCTCTGTGCTCAGTGGCCGCCTGCCCTGTGCTCAGGGGCTGGGGCCACGCGCTGCCTGCCTGGGGCTGTCGGGGGAGGGGCTGGTGGCCGTGGGGGGGCTCCGGCAGGAGAAAGGGGGCGAATCCTCGGGTGAGGGGTGGGGCCGGCTGGGGGCTAGCCTCCCCCAGCCGGTGGTTCACCCGCCACCCGTGGATCCATGACAGGACCTTCCCTCTTATCCCATGACAGCTTACTTTGCTTAAGAGTGTTTGTCAAAGGCTTTCTGAAAATCTAAATACACTATATCTACTGGATCACCCTTGTCCACATGCTTGTTGACACCCTCAAAGTATTCTAGTAGATTGGTGAGGCATGATTTCCCTTTACAAAAACCATGTTGACTCTTCCCCAACAAATTGTGTTCATCTATGTGTCTGATAATTCTGTTCTTTACTATAGTTTCAACCAATTTGCCTGGTACTGAAGTTAGGCTTACTGGCCTGTAATTGCCAGGATCACCTCTGGAGCCTTTTAAAAAAAATTGACATCACATTAGCTATCCTCCAGTCATCAGGTACAGAAGCTGATTTAAATGATAGGTTACATACCACAGTTAGTAGTTCTGCAATTTCACATTTGAGTTCCTTCAGAACTCTTGGGTGAATGCCATCTGGTCCTGGTGACTTATTACTGTTTAATTTATCAATTTGTTCCAAAACCTGCTCTAATGACACCTCCATCTGGGATGGTTCCTCAGATTTGTCAACTAAAAAGCATGGCTCAGGTTTGGGAATCTCCCTCACATCCTCAGCTGTGAACACTGATGCAAAGAATTCATTTAGTTTCTGCACAATGGCATTATCTTCCTTGAGTGCTCCTTTAGCATCTCGATTGTCCAATGGATCCACTAGTTGTATAGCAGGCTTCCTGTTTCTGATGTACTTACAAAAAAAAATTGGTGTTACTTTTTGAGTCTTTGGCTAGCTGTTCTTCAAATTATTTTTTGGCCTTCCTAATTATATTTTTACACTTCACTTGCCAGAGTTTATGCTCCTTTCTGTTTTCCTTAATAGGATTTAACTTCCACTTTTTAAAGGATAATTAAAAGGATTTAAAGGATATTGTAAAGTATAATTAAAATTAAAACATAATTAAAAACAACACATTTGTTTTTGAGTGGTTTGATGTGGTATGATGTGGGGTGAAGAGGTATTTCGAACATATGGAAAGATTAATGGTGTCTCTTTCAACTTTCATTTATGTGACAGCTATTATATACCAGTTCATTCACCCATGTGCAGTTAATTGTTAGCACAATAGGGTAAAAAGTAGATTTAATATAACATGAAACTGAATTTTTGGACAACTAAGAAGTGAGCAAAAAGTCCAAGTTAGCACGCTTATTTGAGGTTGACTGTTCCAACATCTGATTGGATAATAAACAAGACATTATCTGTCTTTTCTATGCCTTTCACTGGTTGAGAATCCACAAGCAGCCAGCATCCTCTTTCTATATCTTCCTTAGCTTTCTACTTTCATTATTTATTAATGCTAACTGCATGCTGGATGCTATATAAAACATGTACAAGAAATGGTCCTGCTCTGAGTAGCTTCCAATCTAAATAAGTGTGAAGGTTTGCTCAGTTTTAAAGTATATTGAAAAGCTGCTCATGAGAAAAATTGAACTTTTAAGTGTATGGCTATCAATCCCCAAAGGTCCAGCCCTGTATCCTTTCTCAGTCAAAACTCCCACTGATTTAAGTAGGATATTTTTCTGAGACACCAGTAAAGATCAGCACAGTTCTCATGTACATGAATAATCCCACTGACGTCTACTAGGCTACCTGTGCTTAAAATTAACCATGTGCTTAGTGCTTTCATTGATCAGGATGAATATAAGGGATGTGTGATCTGACCTGCTAGTCTACAATAATCTGAGAAAATCCAGTGTATTTTTCATAACAATCTATGAAATGAAATGCTAATCTTATATCCTCATTGAATAACTGAAGTTCTAGCAGGCCCCACAGCTCCAATTGACTTCAATAACTATTGGCCACTTTTCAAGCAGTTGTAGTTTTCAAAGAATAAAATTGTACTAAAAACTGTCTAAAAAAATTCTCTGCTAAAAGCAGACCTCAGATACAGCCAATTATCTAGTTCCCTAAAACACAAGAATCAATTACATCATATGCGGTTTAGGTAGCATTATTGGGTTTTGTTTTGAAACTTCATTAAGGCTAAGTTATAATAGAACATTAACATACAACATCATATATTACTTATTTGGGATCAGGTTAATATTTGCTAGAGCACTGGTTCTCATCCAGGGGTATGCATACCCCTGGAGGTACACAGAGGTCTTCCAGGGGGTACATCAATTCATCTAGACATTTGCCTAGTTTTACAACAGGCTACATAAAAAGCACTAGCGAAGTCAGTACAAACTAAAATTTCATACAATTAATTGTTTTTCTGCTCTATATACTATACACTGAAATGTAAGTACAATTTTTATATTCCAACTGATATATTTTATAAGCAATTTTTCAGTAATAGCGTGCTGTGACACTTTTGAATTTTTATAATCTGATTTTGTAAGCAAGTAGTTTTTAAGTGAGGTGAAACTTGGGGTACTCAAGACAAATCAGACTCCTGAGAGGGGTACAGTAGTCTGGAAAAGTTGAGGACCACTATGCTAGAGCTCTTCAAGTGAGCTATTTGCAGTGTTTTGGTATATGGATATATGTATATGAGAAAGCAAGTATGCAATCTATAGTGTTTTTTACTGTTACTTAGACCATCTGTTCTATTCTTGTGAACAAGCAGCTTACTAAATCTATAACAATCCTGCTCTCTGATGCGCCTGGAGACTATTGTCAGTACACTACCTTCTCACAAGAGTAAAGCAGACGGACACAATAGATGAAAAGCACTATTTAAATGGCATTCACAAAATTCAAAATGGTGGTGAGGACCAATACTCTGGTTGATATGGGATCGTCCAGGAGCATAATTTTAATTGTAAGAATATTGCACTCCTTTAGGTGGTTTGGGGGTAGACTCCTATAAACTTGATGTGAAGAATAAAATGATAGTATGTTATAATACAGATAGGTAGTATTTAGAGCCCAAGAATCTTGAGAGTGCCCTTTAAATATTTAGACATCTGTTTTGCTTATTCAGCTAAAAAGTGATTATTCAAATTGATATACAAAAAAATCGATTGCCTACAATTCAGAAATGTCACCCAATACCAGAATTTTCCTGAAATTCCTGTTTTCCAAAATTTCAATGCCCGAAAAGCCACTTAAATAAAAAGTATAACAGAAGCTGAACACTTAAATGTAATACATTACATCTTTGAATCCAAATTATGTTTATTCAAGAGTGTACCTTTTGGATTTAGTGCTTGTTCTTGGTCTGTATTCATGAGATTCATCTTCTATGCCATTTTGCCTTTTATACCAATCAAAAAGAGTGCGCAGAATAGAGGGTAGGCAATACTCTGAAAGGGAGCTCATTGAGCTTATTACCTATGGGGGAAAACATAATAATTCAGATAGTATTCAAGCTTTATCTTCACCTTCAAAGAGTGCTGTAAATTCATACTTAAAGGTTAAACTCGCTCTTGTTTTTATCTCCATTTGAATTTTTTATTTTTATCACCAGCAATGCACCTTAATGTTCTTTATCCACACATACATACAAACAGAACTGTAAAATGG